>NC_048566.1:28382847-28637847 GCF_013265735.2 Oncorhynchus mykiss | reverse complement strand
CATCCGATGTGTCGGTGTGTGTGAGTGTACGACAGAAAAGGTGCATGTGTGTGTGCATCCGTCCGTGTGTGTTTCTCCACTACTCACCGCTGGCCTGGACCTCTGTAACGTACTGCAGCAGCTCCTGTCCCTGGTGGATGACGTCGAAGGTCAGGTTGTTCATGGTGAGGGCCTTGTCAGCATGGTGCTGGAGCCTCTGCTCTGCCAACGTCAGGTCCTCTGTATCAAACTCACCCATCTGCTGGGACAGCTCCTCATTCCACGACTCCAGGTCTGAGATGATCTGGGAGTGTGTGAGGGAAGGACAAGGGCTAACACTTCATTTGGATAGTCCTCGATAGAGGATCTATAGATACTCAAACTATCAACTGCAACAACAAAATATCTACTGTAATGGAAGTGTACTAATAGACATAGAAACACTGATCACAGGGATCACTGTAAATTAGTTTGAAATAAAGGTGACAGCACGTACAGGACAAACATATGTACAAACACACACAGATGATTATTCCAACCCTCTAGGTGGAATATGACCTGAGAGGGGTGTAAACTAAATCGGCGTCAGAATGAAAGGATTTGTAATGATATCAAAACACCAGCCAAGCTGATCTTCGAGACAGTAGCTAAGTGTTTAGTGTTCCCTATAATGATACACTTCTCCCTTGGTTATAGAGGGACTACCCAGACTAGCTGGCATGACTGTAGGCAACACTGTAGATGGAGCGTCTGCCTGTGATGTTAGCACTTGTTTAAGGACCCACCCAAGCACACTTGCTGAAAGAGGGTGAGTCATGACGCCCATCCACCTTGGCACAGTGATGGGTACTCGGTCAGTCTTTTCTCTGTGATGCCAGTGTGGGCTGGGCCTGACTGGGCTTACCTTCAAATTCATTGGCATGAAATCAAAATCAATCAATCAATGTAGTGATCAAGGACCAAGAGGGAAGATGCCGGGTGGTGATTATTTTTGTTGCCAAACCGATCCGAAATATCATGGCTGCTCACAATAACTAGCTTAATATTTCAATTTGTCTTTAAATTATACAAATTCACTGTCTGTTTTACAGAATTGCTTTCCTGATGCTTCAGAGAGAGACATGCTTGCACTAGTCTCCATTTCACACATGGATCACAATCCCATTCAGCTGCTGCTCAGCCACATACTTAAGAGCTAAATGTAAAGAATGTGGCCGATGGAAATTCAAGGCGTCCAGAGTGATGGTCGTCGAGGGGAAACTATGGAAAAGTAATACGGGTCATGAACTAAAGCGGTGGCTGGCTATCCAGCTGATGTAGTAAAAAATAAATAACTGGGATGAAATTGAGAGGCTCATACAGCTGCCTGCATCCATTCACATGAGCAGTGAAATCAAATCTCAAGGCATCTGACAATGAAGAAGAGAAGAGGAGTCAGAAAAGGAACGAGAGAATGACAGGGTTCCGAGTCAGGAATTGGAAAATGTTCAAATCCAAACCGCAGTACTGCGAAACGAATAATTATTGATTCTCTGCACTGTGCCATTTAATTTCCTCTGGATGGCCCTCTGCACCCTCTGCTCTGCTCCTCAGGCTCCGGCTGTACTGTACAGTATTATCTAGTACTGTACTGTACTGTATTATGAGGTACTGTACTCTACTGTATTATCTAGTATTGTATTATCTAGTACTGTACTTTACTTGCTAGAGCGTTGGGCCAGTAACCGAAAGGTTACTGGATCAAATCCCCGAGCTGAAAAGGTCCAAATCTGAGCAAGGCAGTTAACCCACTGTTCCCCGGGTGCTGAAGACGTGGATGTCGATTATGGCAGCTCCCCGCAACGCTCTGATTCAGAGGGGTTGGGTTAAATGTGGAAGACACATTTCAGTTGAATACATTCAGTTGGACCAGGTATCCTGACTAGGTATCCCCCTTTCCCTTTCCCTACTGTATTATCTAGTATTGTACTGTATTATCTAGTACTGTACTGTACTGTATGATCTAGTACTGTACTGTATTATCTAGTACTGTACTGTATTATCTAGTGCATTACTGTACTTTACTGTATGGTATTATCTAGTACTGTACTGTATTATCTAGTACTGTACTGTACTGTATTGTCCTCTGGGGGAGAACATGTGAATGAGGAGGTGGAGGGGAGGGTTCCATGTGGTAAGGGCTATAGGGCTAGCTTTTACTCACTGAGCGTATGGCTGCTTCATGGAAGGGCTACAGGGGGCTTAGTAGTGTGCACTCTCACTGTTAATGTGCAAGTCAGAGACTAAAACGCGGTAGTACTTAACCACAAACTCCCTTCAGCTGTGATCCATATGCTAATCCATCACTGATCACTGTTTAAGATCTTAACCTGGAGATAATGTAACAGCAAGGCAAGCCTTTATCATCTAGCCTAATCTGATGACTGGATCAACATAGTGTGATAATAGTTTTCCACATAAACAAAGCATAGACCTGTGGAGATATATAGATGTGGATTGTTGACTTCTCATGATTATCAACATGCAATAGTAGTTCTTTGGCAGAAGTATTTTTGAGTATCTTTGAGATGGTTTTTGATTAGAAGATGCGACAGAGCTCTATAGTAAGCAACCTGTACGGTCAACCAAGTATCTGTCATTTCATAATTCAAGAAGCTGTAATACTGAGATCTACACCGCCTCAGTCAATAACAGAACAGTTCTTCTCTTGTTTTGACAATATGAGAGAGAGTCACGGCTGCTACCACAGACAGGCACAAACACCATTATTTATACTGCACTTCTGAGGTTGAGAACGGTTTGCACAAGGCAAACAGCCAACAACAACTGTCATAACACAAAGGTCTGATGAAACCTCATTAAAACACTGCTTTAAGATATGAGAAAGAAGAGTCTAACAAAACAGCAAAGCAGACAAGGTAACGTCAACAGTGTAATGTACAGGTAATTAGAGGTCGACCGATTATGATTTTTCAACGCCGATACCGATTATTGGAGGACCAAAAAAGACGATACCGATTAATCGTCCGATTTTCTTATTTTATTTATTTGTAATAATGACAATTACAACAATACTGAATGAACACTTATTTTAACTTAATATAATACATCAATAAAATCAATTTAGCCTCAAATAAATAATGAAACGTGTTCATTTTTTTTTTACCTTTATTTTACTAGGCAAGTCAGTTAAGAACAAATTCTTATTTTCAATGACGGCCTAGGAACAGTGGGTTAACTGCCTGTTCAGGGGGAGAACGACAGATTTTGTACCTTGTCAGCTCGGGGATTTGAACTTGCAACCTTTCGGTTACTAGTCCAATGCTCTAACCTGCCGCCCCATTCATTTGGTTTAAAGAATGCAAAAACAAAGTGTTGGAGAAGAAAGTAAAAGTGCAATATGTGCCATGTAAGAAAGCTAACGTTTAAGTTCCTTGCTCAGAACATGAGAACATATGAAAGCTGGTGGTTCCTTTTAACATGAGTCTTTAATATTCCCAGGTAAGAAGTTTTAGGTTGTAGTTATTATAGGAATTATAGGACTATTTCCCTCTATACCATTTGTATTTCATTTACCTTTGACTATTGGATGTTCTTATAGGCACTTTAGTATTGCCCGTGTAACTGTATAGCTTCTGTCCCTCTCCTTGCCCCTCCCTGGGCTCGAACCAAGAAGAACGACAACAGCCACCCTCGAAGCAGCGTTACCCATGCAGAGCAAGGGGAACAACCACTCCAAGGCTCAGAGCGAGTGACGTTTGAAACGCTATTAGCGTGCGCTAACTAGCCAGCCATTTCACTCCGGTTACACCAGCCCCATCTCGGGAGTTGATAGGCTTGAAGTCATAAACAGCGCAATGCTTGATGCACAACGAAGAGCTGCTGGAAAAATGCACGAAAGTGCTGTTTGAATGAATGCCTGCTTCTGCCTACCACTGCTCAGTCAGATACTTAGATACTTGTATGCTTGTATGCTAAGTCAGATTATATGCAATGCAGGACACGCTAGATAATATCTAGTAATATCATCAACCATGTGTAGTTAACTAGTGATTATGATTGATTGATTGTTTTTTGTAAGATAAGTTTAACAAGCTAGCAACTTACCTTGGCTTACCGCATTCGCGTAACAGGCAGTCTCCTTGTGGAGTGCAACGAGAGAGAGGCAGGTCGTTATTGCTTTGGACTAGTTAACTGAAAGGTTGCAAGATTGGATCCCCCGAGCTGACGAGGTGAAAATCTGTCGTTCTGCCCCTGAATGAGGCAGTTAACCCACCGTTCCTAGGCCGTCATTGAAAATAAGAATGTGTTCTTAACTGACTTGCCTCGTTAAATAAATATTAAATAAAGGTGTAAAAAAAGATTTCCGATAACTTGAAATCGGCCTAATTAATTGGCTATTCTGATTAATTAGTCGACCTCTACAGGTAATAGTTGCTCTGTGGACACAAAGTATTCAGCATGTACTAACAACCATCTAAAGACATGTACATACGACATCAAAAGATATCTGTACTTCCAAGATTATTTCTCCTCAATTCTGCTCAAAACCTAGTGATGGGGAAAGTCGATACAGTTACATATCGGTTTATTGTTTTTGACGATATATCGTACTATATCATTTTGACAATATGCCAACATTATTTGTGCACTAGTTGGCTGTACCTGCACCAAAACTCCAGTATTTTTCCTTCATAACTTGTTCTCCATCTTCTTTTTAAATAGGGAGCCAATTTGTTTTCAGCACCTTTATTTCCATGACTGATCAACACTTGTTTTCTCATGTCTCTCTACTTGTCCCTCTGCAGCAGACATGCAGTATGGTGAGCAATATGTTTGGAACATCAAATCGCAATAAAATCCCAGTATCGAATCTCAATACATATAGAATCGTGAGAATCGCAACACATATTGCATCGGCACATAAATATCGTGATAATAAGTATTGTGATAATATTGTATATTGAGTTCCCTGGCAATTCCTAGCCCTATCAAAAACCCTTCTGAAGTGCTACAAAAATCACAAACTCACTAATCTCTCTTGAAAATGTCTTACTGGCTGTTCTGTAGGAGTCATATTCACTTAACTCATAAGCACATTACAGAAGGCTGAATGACAGCGAGGCAAAGATCCCAGGCATAAATACCACAAGCCTTTAGTCCTTCTAACATCTTTTCTTCCCCTGCCACTCTCCTCTTCTCTCCCGTTCCCTCCTTCCCAGGCGCCAGGAGCCACTTACCGGGCCGAGCTGCTCTCACAAAGCAGAGTAGAAACACCTCTCTGAGTCTAAGTACACACAACATCTTTCGCTCCTCCTGGCTCGTGGAGAGGAGACTGGCTCCGTGAGGACAGGAATCCTGCTCTGGGCGTGACTGGGACACTGCGTGCTGTGCCTCTGCCTCACCTCAAACCTGAACCTGAACCAGGTTGCTGCCTAACCCCTCATTGGGAGCCAAGAAGGAACAGCATCTCAGGGGTGTGAAGAGGAGGAGTAGAGGGAAAACAACCTCTCCCTCCCTCTCTCCTGTGTCATATTGACTGACTGACTGACATACCGCTCCGTCCCTCCCACAGATCACAGCTAATGTGAAGGTTTTACTGTCCTGCACCTCTGAGGTGAAGATACTGTACCAGTCTAGCTGTGGTCTCTTACCACACAGACTAGTGTGACTGCTGCACTACTATTGTGACATTACACCTGTGTGAGATGGGCTGCATGTGCAGACAGGCAAAAGGCAGTGTGTGCCAAACACGGGTCGATATTTTACTGACTGTAGGTTTCCCCTTGGGAGAATCTTTATGAGAAAATGAATAGAAATAGGAATGCAATGTCGTGATTTGTTGTAATGTCAAACTGCACTGTAGTCTACTTAATGTGCCGAAAAACGAAACGTCCTCCTCCTCTATCCGATGACCCTGTTATTGCACCACAACGTGCACACACACACACACACACACACACACACACACACACACACACACACACACACACACACACACACACACACACACACACACACACACACACACACACACACACACACACACAGCCTTAAATGAGTCATCACCTCAGTACAATAACTTCCCAGAAAGGGGGATGATTACTTCATGAATATCAGTGGTTCAGGCTTTATCATTTCAAAGGCTGCTGTAGTTAATGCTTAATTTCTGGCATGTGAATCCATATCATTAATCAACCACTGTACTGCTTCAGTCCTTTGATGGTGTAACAGGAAAGAGAGAGATTAGAACAACAGCAGCAGCAGAAATAGTCCTTTGATTCTCTCAGCAGGGACTGAAGGCCTTACACTATCAGATAAAACTACTACAGAAACTCTCTGGAAAAGACACCGGTCAGATACAGCCAATAGAGGACATGAGAGATTGGTTGATTGATAGATTGATCGATATTAACTTTTGACATGGGGGCCACTTACGTCGATGGCGTCCCTCTCGAAGATGCGTAGCTGCAGGAAAAGTTCCAGTTTGATCTTCCTCTCCTGAAACAGGTCTTCCATCTGAGCCTGGGCCTCGTCCAGCTGCTGTAGGACACTCTGGATGTGGGCCATGGAGCTGTTGTGGGGAGTCTTGTTACTGGAGATAGCAGAGTCCCTGTGTGGAGGCCGGAGTCAGAGGTTAGACAGGTCAACAAACACATTAAATACACTCCTTTCAATATCATGAACGACATGTAACATGGTAGGTGATGGAACAGCTAGCAGAGTTTAATTATGTGTTAGACGGCATGCTCTTAGAAGCTTCAAATGCACCTCTGTTGCCAGTTAGTAGCGTACCTTTGCTGCTATCAATGTCTCTTAATGGTAGGGTAAATGCAGATTAGGGGGACAGTAATACTGCTCTACAATGCTGCCCAGTTCTAAATAAACTACCTTTATTACTTGGTGAATTAGCTCAGATCTACAAAAGTAGAGGGGATACGATATTTCTATGGAGGGTAGAAGGGGTGAATTTAGGATAGAGGATGAGTGCGCTGTGAGCTACCTGAGCTGCTGGATGAGGTCCTCTCCCTCCTTGATGACGTTGACAGTGGCCTGCAGGGTGGTCTGTTGCTGCTGGCCGAAGCGTTTGATCAGGTCCTGCACCGCCTCCACAGACTCAGCATACACATCGTCCAGCAGCTCCTTCTGCAGCTCCTCCAACCACGTCCACAGCTGCATGGGCACACAGTGACAGACAACCCAGGCGGCCAATCAGAAATACAGTAAGAGGTCTGCCGGCCAATCACACGAGAGCAACTTGTTACGCCACAAACACACTAGAAAGGTAAAGGAGAAGACTGCTATCACACAGAGAGGCAGGTAAAGATGGACAAATGAAAAGCAGAGGAGAGAGGGAGAGAAAGAGGAGTGAAGGAGGGAGCTGCATTGAGTCATTGTGGCAGGATTAACCATCTGGTTATATTGGCATGGTGGCCCAAACCAAAGCACCCGTACCAGCATGTCGGACCCTCCCTGCCCAATCTACTACCCACCGCTTTTTTTTCCTTGCATCCCAAATGTCACCCTATTCCCTATATAGTGCACAACTTTTGACCAGCTCCCGTAGGGCCCTTTTCAAAATAAGTGTGCTATGTAGGGAATAGTATGCCATTTGAGACCAAAAATGTGTTTTGTTCCAGTTCATACAGCTCTATTTTTCTATAATAACACACAAGGACAGGCAAACACGACACTGGCTAAGAACAGAGGAGGAAAGTTGGAACCGGGCCTAATCCAACCACCTCTATACAACAGATGGATATTAATTAGTACACCATATGGACACATAAAAGAAATGATGAATTCATATGAATATCAGGCCACCACCAACCACTGTGTGAGTCATGCACTGTAAAGATGATATCAATGTCAGCACACAGAGTAAAGTACAGTGCACTGGCACAGAACCTTTACAGAAAGGTTAATGCTGTTCATTAATGCCTAAACAAATGACATTGATTGAAACAACACAGACTGCAAGTTAACGTTCTCATGAAAGCTTCATGTTGTTTTTAGGAGACTACAGAGAAGCACCACCTCTATAGGTAAAACTGCCACCTCTCTCTCAGCCACATCATTGAACAATGGGAAGAAACACTCATTCCAAAGGTCTGCCTTCTTACAAGGGAAACCTTTCAAACACAACACACATGTAATCTTCACCACAAATAAAGGCATGCCAAATTACAGCTTTGAATAGAAGGCATTTCAGAAACAGAACAGCTTCTTAAATTGTGGCAATAGCTAGAGGCTCTAGTCTAGTGGAAGAGAGTAGAGGGGGAGGAAGGCACTGTGTTTAGGCTGTTGGAGATGTGTGTTACGCTCAGGAAAAGATGCCTATATGTCAGTGTCAGAGTCACTTTGGGCAGCCCATCCACTGTCACAGGACACATCATTAAGTGATGATGCCCGAGAATACGGTGTTTGGAGGATATTTAGGTGTTTGGAAGATGTTTAGGCTGTTGGAGATGTGTGTTACGCTCAGGAAAAGATGCCTATATGTCAGTGTCAGAGTCACGCACGGGTGTTAGAGTGCCGGCAAACCGTGCCAATTTATACTCCAAACACCGGCTTCGAGGGCATTATCACTTTTATATTACGGGTTACCGACATGTTCAAATAATGATTTACATATTTTAATAAAAATATTATTTTGATGAATTTATTCATACTGCCACAACATATAGTCCCGACTCAAATCTAGGGTTGCTACCCAAGCTGGCTGGTCGTTCATTCTATCGGTTCGGTTGCCAGAGACGTAACCCACTCTTAAGGATCCGCCCCTTTAAAAAATGTTTGCCTAAAATGACATACCCAAATCTAAGTCTTTTTGTTCTGTATCCATGCAGTCGTTTGTTCTAAATGTTCCATTGGCTGGCAACATTCTTATGCCTTGCTTGCTAGCTAGCCAATAACGGCTAACTTACAGTCACATCAAACAGTGTAGCCAGAATAACAACAAAGTAGCTGCATTTGCATTTGTTTAAGCTATTTTCTAGTGACATTTATTTGGATACATCCATAACATTGAACTAATGAGTGTGGTGTCAGGCAAATAACCTCACACTCAGCGTCAACAAAACAAAGGAGATGATCGTGGACTTCAGGAAACAGAAGAGGGAGCACCCCCCTATCCACATCGACTGGACAGTAGTGGAGAAGGTGGAAAGGTTTAAGTAACTCGGCGTACACATCACAGACAAACTGAAATGGTCCACCCATACAGACAGCGTGGTGAAGACAGCGCCTCTTCAACCTCAGGAGGCTGGAGAAATTTGGCTTGTCACCGAAAACACTCACAAACTTTTACAGATGCACAATCGAGAGCATCCTGTCGGGCTGTATCAACGCCTGGTATGGCAACTGCTCCGCCCACAACCGTAAGGCTCTCCAGAGGGTAGTGAGGTCTGCACAACGCATCACCAGGGGCAAGGACACCTACACCTAGATCATCAAGGACAACAACCACCCGAGCCACTGCCTGTTCACCCCACTATCATCCAGAAGGCGAGGTCAGTACAGGTGCATTAAAGCAGGAAAAACAGCTTCTATTTCAAGGCCATCAGACTGTTAAACAGACATCACTAACATTGAGTGGCTGCTGCCAACATACTGACTCAAATCTCTAGCCATTTTAATAATTAAAAATTGGATGTAATAAATGTATCACTAGTCACTTTAAACAATGCCACTTTATATAATGTTTACATACCCTACATTCCTCGTCTCATATGTATACTGTACTCTATACCATCTACTGCATCTTGCCTATGCCGTTTGGCCGTCGCTCATCCATATATTTATATGTACATATTCTTATTAATTCCATAACACTTGTAAGGTAATTGTTGTGAACTTGTTAGATTACTTGTTAGATATTAATGCACAGTCAGAACTAGAAGCACAAGCATTTCGCTACACTCACATTAACATCTGCTAACCATGTGTATGTGACCAATACAATTTGATTTGATTTGATGATGCGCGATTTCACCTAGCATAGGTGTGCTCTCTCATCAGGACACTGTTGTTCAGAGGAGCTAGCCAACAACACAACTAACACAATCTCTTCAAACTGAAGCTGGAAAGACTGCAAACTAGCTGCACTTCATTTCGTTTGACCTGTTTTCTATTGATATTTCTCTGTATATATCCATACAATTTATGTCAATTCATGACTTCGACTGTCTCAAAAAAGTTGCCTGTCTGTCTCATCCCAACAATTGACTCCCGACACCTTCATTACTAATGTGACAGAAGGAATTTGAACATTTAAACAATGTTGCAAATGTCGGAGAGACATACAGCAAGGTTTATACAAATCTCCTCTGTTGAAAACTAAATGTTAGCATAAAAAAAATGTGAGATAATGTCTAGATGCTTTTTATAGTGGAGATACATTTTATAAGTGGATTGCGCAGTCAGATGGAACAGAGTAATTAGGAATTTTATCGTAATAGATTTAGCCGGTGGTAACTTATGGAAAAGACACTGGCTGGAATGTGGTTTTAACCAATCAGCATTCAGGATTAGACCCAACCGTTTTATAAATACAATATAATGCACGCAAGCACACACACTCACACTTCCACTCTGTTGTGTGCCCGTACTGATGTAATAAATTCTTCATGTCGCTAAACTCCTGTACCTCTTACTACCCTGGCTGGCTGTCATCTCTTTCACAACCCTAACTGGGCTGGGACGAGGGGGGAGTTTGAACTCCTTTAAAGGTTGAACTTAAACTTTCCTCAGGGTGAGCAGGGGAGAACCCTCACACAGCCCTACCATGAGAACATCTACACCAGATGTCAGTACACCTCTAGAGGGGTATCAATATTACAACAGCTAGCTGGCAGGTCTCAAGTCGTTTCACACTCAGATTCATGCAATTTAATAGACTCTGAGCCATAGCCCTGACTAGAGACATACTGTAGATCGAATACAACAATAACTTTCATTAGTACAGTTTTTTCAACAGGTACAGATCTACTGTATAAGCCTATAAGGGGACCCAGACTCGTACCTCTTTAACGTGAGTATGGAAGGCCACAGACATGTCCAGGAGGACCTTACGTTGCTCCACGCGACGTACAAAGTCCTGGATGCGGTCCTCTAGCTGGTGGGCTGCCTGGTAGATCTCCTCTGGATCACATTCTCCTGTCTGGGCCAGCTGCTCTGCTGCCTCCAGCAGCTTGTCAGCGTTAGTATAGGTGTTCTGGATAGGGGGACATTAGAAGAGACATTATGCGGACTGCCACATTACAGGTAATTATAAACTCAGCAAAGAAGGACCCTGTCTTTCAAAGATAATTCGTAAAAATCCAAATAACTTCACAGATTTTCATTGTAAAGGGTTTAAACACTGTTTCCCATGCTTGTTCAATGAACCATAAACAAATAATGAACATGCACCTGTGGAACAGTCGTTAAGACACTAACAGCTTACAGACGGTAGGCAATTAAGGTCACAGTTATGAAAACTTAGGACACTAAAGAGGCCTTTCTACTAACTCTGAAAAACACCAGAAGAAAGATGCCCAGGGTCCCTGCTCATCTGCGTGAACGTGCCCTAGGCATGCTGCAAGGAGGCATGAGGACTGCAGATGTGGCCAGGGCAATATATTGCAATGTCCGTACTGTGAGACGCCTAAGACATCGCTACAGGGAGAAAGGACGGACAAGTGATCGGCCTCGCAGTGGCAGACCACATGTAACAACACCTGCACAGGATAGATACATCCGAACATCACACCTGTAGGACAGGATAGCAACAACAACTGCCCGAGTTACACCAGGAACTCACAATCTCTCCATCAGTGCTCACACTGTCCGCAATAGGCTGAGAGAGGCTGGACTGATGGCTTGTACAATTGTTGTAAGGCAGGTCCTCACCAGACATCACTGGCAACAACGTCGCCTATGGGCACAAACCCACCGTCGCTGGACCAGGCAGGATTGGCAAAAAGTGCTCTTTGCTGATGAGTTGCAGTTTTGTCTCACCAGGGGTGATGGTCGGATTCACTTTTATTGTCGAAAGAATGAGCATTACATGAGCATTACACCAAGGCAATTACAATGAGCATTACACCAAGGCCTGTACTCTGGAGCGGGATCGATTTGGAGGTGGAGGGTCCGTCATGGTCTGGGGCGGTGTGTCACAGCATCATCGGACTGAGCTTGTTGTCATTGCAGGCAATCTCAACGCTGTGCATTACAGGGAATACCTCCTCCTCCCTCATGTGGTACCCTACCTGCAGGCTCATCCTGACATGACCCTCCAGCATGACAATGCCACTAGCCATACTGCTCGTTCTGTGCGTGATTTCCTGCAAGACAGGAATGTCAGTGTTCTGCCAAGGCCAGCGAAGAGACATGATCTCAATCCCATTTAGCATGTCTGGGACATGTTGGATCAGAGGGTGAGGGCTTGGGCCATCCCCCCCCAGAAATGTCCGGGAACTTGCAGGTGTCTTGGTGGAAGAGTGGGGTAACATCTCACTGCAAGAACTGGCAAATCTGGTTCAGTGCATTAGGAGGAGATGCACTGCAGTACTTACATGTATAACAGCTGGTGGCCACACCAGATACTGACTGTTACTTTTGATTTTGACCCCCCTTTGTTCAGGGACACATTATTCAATTTCTGTTAGTCACATCTCTGTGGAACTTGTTCAGTTTATGTCTCAGTTGCTGAATGTTGTTATGTTACTCAGTTACTGAATGTTGTCCCAGCTCACCTGGGCCACCTCCTCAAAGTCCTCGTGTCTCTTCTGTAGGGCCCGAGCTCTGTGTAGGGACTTCCCCACTCCTGTATGCTTACTGAGGAAGGCTTCACCATGGTTCTCTATCCAGTCCAGCACCTGCACACGCACACACACACACACACACACACACACACACACACACACACACACACACACACACACACACACACACACACACACACACACACACACACACAGGGGCGAGAGTGAGAGACTGAAATACCCCTGGTACAGAGAGGGTTTGCCAGAGCCGTGTCTAATAAAGGCTGTTATTAGGACCCTAGAGAGATGTAGCACATGCTCGATCACAACATATGTGTACAGTGATAGGCCTTAGGATAGTCGCTACTTGGAATCAGATACGTTGAGCGTTTGGTTGAGCCTGCCTGCTGGCTACAATGGAACCAATTAAATAGGCTAGTCCCGAAAATGCACCCCCAGCACTGCATGCAGGCTCAATTAAATGCTTGAAGCATTTGCAAGAAAACAGATACTATTTGAACCCAGGTATGGTGACTACTAGCCTATGAACAGGGACATTATTGGTCTGTATGCGCTGATCTGATGTGCTGCGCCACAAGGGGGAGCTTTGGGACTTTCAGCCTGACGAACTGTGTCTGGGACAGTTCTACAGACGGCCCTGTTCTGTTCAAGGCTGCTGCCATAACATAATGCCTTCCCAGTTCAGACCCACCCTCTACCCTCTGCTCTGCATCACTGTGCCAAGTCGGGGTCTGCGTCTCAAATGGCCCCCTATTCCTAGTCCATAAGGTTTTGGTCAAAAGTAGTGCACTATGTAGGGAATAGGGTGTTATTTGGGAAACAGCCTGGTACTTTTAATAAGGAAACATGGATGAAGAAATCCATAATCCACTACAGACCAACGTGTCAGCCTTTCTATGGACTGTGATAATATATCTCAGTTAATAACGGCCTTATTATTTATTGAACAGATGGGTGGCCAGCTGCCTCATCTCACTATTATTGCTGAATAGAAGAATAAACAGGATTTTGATTGTGGTTTTTCAAGGTCTCTCCTCTTAGAGCGCATCATTCTATGGGACATATGGAACACGCAACACATTACGTGGCAGTAAATTGGATTACCATGGCAACTAGTACGTATCAGGAGAGAGAGAAACAGAGAGAGAGGGAGAGAGAGAGAGAGAGAGAGAGAGAGAGAGAGAGAGAGAGAGAGAGAGAGAGATGGAGAGAGAGAGAGAGAGATGGAGAGAGAGAGAGAGAGAGAAAGAGAGAGAGAGAGAGAAACAGAGAGAGAGGGAGGGAGAGAGAGAGAGAGAGAGAGAGAGAGAGAGGGGGAGAGAGAGAGAGAGGGATAGAGAGAGAGAGGGAGGGAGAGAGAGAGAGAGAAAAACAGAGAGAGAGAGAAAAACAGAGAGAGAGGGAGAGAGAGAGAGAGAGAGAGAGAGAGAGAGAGAGAGAGAAACAGAGAGAGAAACAGAGAGAGAAACAGAGAGAGAAACAGAGAGAGAGAGAGAGAGAGAGAGAGAGAGAGAGAGAAAAAAAAACAGAGAATAGCGAGCATGTCCACAGGGCACAGAGAAGTAGATACCAGCTCAGTCCTAATCACAAGGGTCTGTCAGCCACTCACAAAGATACGTTTTCACTCAGAAACCCCAGGAGCCACTGAAAACGCTTTGAAGAAAGTGGAGATGGATAAATGTACCCCGCAAAATTACAACACAGTTCTCTTTAGTTTTGAACATGCATGAAAATCAGGTTTTATATGAATAAACACTGTACAATAGGTATAGTGGTCCCTGACAATGATGTTAGGGTGTCTGTGTATTATGAATTCTGTATGTTTGTTCGTGTGTGTTTGTGTGTATGTTTGTGTCACTCTGTGTGTGTGTGTGTGTGTGTGTGTGTGTGTGTGTGTGTGTGTGTGTGTGTGTGTGTGTGTGTGTGTGTGTGTGTGTGTGTGTGTGTGCCTGCCTCTTCCTGAGCATGTGTACCTGCTGGACGTCCTGTTGGAAGACACAGAGCTGCAGGCGCTGGTGAAGCCGGACCTTGCGGTGTTGCCAGATGTTTTCCAGTTGTCTCTGGTGGTGTAGCACCTCGTGGATGATGTCCAGTACGTGGTGCACCGCCTTGGAGTAGTTGGCCGAGGCCGTCAGCGAATCAGCACTACCCGGGGTCAGGGGCCGCTGCAGCTTGTCCAATAGGGACTTCCCGTCTTGGCTCACCTGGAGAGGAAAGGAGAAGATAGGAGAGATCCCAGGTGAGGTGGGGAAAAGGTTGACAATGAACTTTGAAAACACAAATTAATCTGAATTAAACAGGATTTCTTTAGTGCATGTTGCAGATGCTATTTATTTTACTTTAAAGCACGACGACACAAAAAGTGCTTATCACTGACTAATCCCTTCAGTACATGAGCACTGGGCACCAGAATTTGTAGTGACTGCAGGCCCCATAGTACCTCAGAGTAGGCAGTGGTGATGTGCTCATAGAGTCCTGTGTGATGGTGGATGGTGTCCTCCAAGTCCTGTAGCTCAGAGGGCAGGTCTCCTTCTCCACACGCCTTACACCACGGCTCCACGTTACCCATGTACTGGAGGAGACACACACACACACACGATCACACATTATAATGGTAATCACAAGGGTGTGTGTGCATGGTGGTGTGTGGTACAGAAAGAAAAGAGACCAAAACCTATAGAAGGTTAAAGGTAAATTATGGTGATTCTCAACAGCGCATGAGTTCTACTACTTGAACACTATTCTATTCTAGAAGGAATAAATAACGTCATGACTACCTAAATGTACCACAGCATTTGTGGTACATTCATGTGCAATCATCCAACCACAGTAACTAGCGCACACAAAAACACTTCTTCTAAAATACAAAAACGTGTAAATAGCAAAAACAGGCATTGAAAAATACTTATAATTGTCCTCGTGTCTGTCTCTCTAACCCTCCCTCTCTGTCTCTGTCTGCCTCCCTCAATCCCTCCCTGTCTCCCTCCCTCCCTCCCTGTCTGTCTGTCTGTTTTATATATCAGTCAATTACACATTCATGGTAGGGGACGAAAGCAACACATTGCCTTGCAGGCAGCCCTAGCTAACATTATTATTAGCTCTGCATCATCCCAGCAGCGTACTACAATGCCATTAAGAGATAGGACCTATTTTCATCTGTTCCTGTGGGAGCTGGCCAGGGAGAGGAGGAGAGGAAAGTACAACAGAAAGTAGAGGCACTTCAGGAGAATACTGATACAAAACAAGTGATTATTCTAGAAATGGAAGGATGAAGAGAGCGGAGATAAAAGACATAGGCATCATGTCATAAAAAAATGTCAGTGTGTGCGTCTCTCTCTCTCTCTCTCTCTCTCTCTTTGTGTTTCTCCTCAACCACCCCCCCCCCGTTCGTCCCCAGACTGACAGAGCGGTCTAGAACCATGGTAAAGAAACACAGACACACACGCGCACATAACTCAAACTTAGCTTCACATGCCAACCGCACACAACCAAACATCAGATACAACACCTCCTCATGAATCCGTTTGTTGGAAAACACATGACAGCAACTAGGTCCAAATAGAAAATGGGCTTACAATACAGCCTCTTCCAAAGCAGGGGAAGATTCAATTTATGGAGTAGCTTCAAATCCTTGCGGACAGTAGGGTACACAAACATGTAGTCTATAACAATACTGCCCACCCTGCTACTCTGGACATCTGGTTTTAACCTGACCTCATGCACTACAATAGAGGTGAAGAGAGAAGAATGCAGAGAGGGATGAGGAGAAAGGAAGACAGACGGGAAGAAAAAGCTTAAGTGATGAAAGACGAATGAAAGGAGGGGGAGCAAATCGAGGCAGAGAGAGGAAAAGAGAGAGGAAAATAACAAGAGTGTGGGTCTCTGTAGGAGCACACCGCTGGAACAGGTAGTAGAGGCTCAGAGTGTTTTGGCCCTTTCCTGTTCAATCTGGAAAATCACAATGTGTGTGTGCGAGTGTTGTTGTGTGTGTGTGTGTGTGTGTGTGCTTCCTCCTCACCTGGTCCACCTTCAGGTGGAAGGCAGCAGACATCTCCAGTAGGGTGGAGCGTTCGTCCAAGGCAGCAGCGAAAGCCTTCCACTCCTGCTCTAACTGACCTGAGATCTGCTGGATCTGCTGCGATGCGTAGTGCCCAGACTCCAACAGACGGTTCCCCACAGACATGATGCGGTTGATATTTACATAGACATTCTGGAAGGAGAGTGGAGGAGACATATTAGATATTCTGTAAGAGGGGAGAAGACATGACGAGGTTAATAGTTACATAAACATTCTATAAGGAGAGGGAGGGGACATGATAGACATTCTGTAAGGAGAGGGAGGGGACATGATAGACATTCTGTAAGGAGAGGGAGGACACATGATAGACATTCTGTAAGGAGAGGGAGGGGACATGATAGACATTCTGTAAGGAGAGGGAGGGGACATGATATACATTCTGTAAGGAGAGGGAGGGGACATGATAGACATTCTGTAAGGAGAGGGAGGGGACATGATAGACATTCTGTAAGGAGAGGGAGGACACATGATAGACATTCTGTAAGGAGAGGGAGGGGACATGATAGACATTCTGTAAGGAGAGGGAGGGGACATGATATACATTCTGTAAGGAGAGGGAGGGGACATGATAGACATTCTGTAAGGAGAGGGAGGGGACATGATATACATTATGTAAGGAGAGGGAGGGGACATGATAGACATTCTGTAAGGAGAGGGAGGGGACATGATAGACATTCTGTAAGGAGAGGGAGGACACATGATAGACATTTTGTAAGGAGAGGGAGGACACATTATAGACATTCTGTAAGGAGAGGGAGGGGACATGATAGACATTCTGTAAGGAGAGGGAGGGGACATGATAGACATTCTGTAAGGAGAGGGAGGACACATGATAGACATTCTGTAAGGAGAGGGAGGGGACATGATAGACATTCTGTAAGGAGAGGGAGGGGACATGATAGACATTCTGTAAGGAGAGGGAGGACACATGATAGACATTCTGTAAGGAGAGGGAGGGGACATGATAGATATTCTGTAAGGAGAGGGAGGGGACATGATAGACATTCTGTAAGGAGAGGGAGGACACATGATAGACATTTTGTAAGGAGAGGGAGGACACATGATAGACATTCTGTAAGAAGAGGGAGGGGACATGATAGACATTCTGTAAGGAGAGGGAGGGGACATGATAGACATTCTGTAAGGAGAGGGAGGGGACATGATAGACATTCTGTAAGGAGAGGGAGGGGACATGATATACATTCTGTAAGGAGAGGGAGGGGACATGATAGACATTCTGTAAGGAGAGGGAGGGGACATGATAGACATTCTGTAAGGAGAGGGAGGACACTTGATATACATTCTGTAAGGAGAGGGAGGGGACATGATAGACATTCTGTAAGGAGAGGGAGGACACATGATAGACATTCTGTAAGGAGAGGGAGGACACATGATAGACATTCTGTAAGGAGAGGGAGGGGACATGATAGATATTCCGTAAGGAGAGGGAGGGGACATGATAGACATTCTGTAAGGAGAGGGAGGACACATGATAGACATTCTGTAAGGAGAGGGAGGACACATGATAGACATTCTGTAAGGAGAGGGAGGACACTTGATAGACATTCTGTAAGGAGAGGGAGGGGACATGATAGACATTCTGTAAGGAGAGGGAGGGGACATGATAGACATTCTGTAAGGAGAGGGAGGACACATGATAGACATTCTGTAAGGAGAGGGAGGACACATGATAGACATTCTGTAAGGAGAGGGAGGGGACATGATAGACATTCTGTAAGGAGAGGGAGGACACATGATAGACATTCTGTAAGGAGAGGGAGGACACATGATAGACATTCTGTAAGGAGAGGGAGGGGACATGATAGACATTCTGTAAGGAGAGGGAGGACACATGATAGACATTCTGTAAGGAGAGGGAGGGGACATGATATACATTCTGTAAGGAGAGGGAGGGGACATGATAGACATTCTGTAAGGAGAGGGAGGGGACATGATATACATTATGTAAGGAGAGGGAGGGGACATGATAGACATTCTGTAAGGAGAGGGAGGGGACATGATAGACATTCTGTAAGGAGAGGGAGGGGACATGATAGATATTCTGTAAGGAGAGGGAGGGGACATGATAGACATTCTGTAAGGAGAGGGAGGACACTTGATATACATTCTGTAAGGAGAGGGAGGGGACATGATAGACATTCTGTAAGGAGAGGGAGGACACATGATAGACATTCTGTAAGGAGAGGGAGGACACATGATAGACATTCTGTAAGGAGAGGGAGGGGACATGATAGATATTCCGTAAGGAGAGGGAGGGGACATGATAGACATTCTGTAAGGAGAGGGAGGACACATGATAGACATTCTGTAAGGAGAGGGAGGACACATGATAGACATTCTGTAAGGAGAGGGAGGACACTTGATAGACATTCTGTAAGGAGAGGGAGGGGACATGATAGACATTCTGTAAGGAGAGGGAGGGGACATGATAGACATTCTGTAAGGAGAGGGAGGACACATGATAGACATTCTGTAAGGAGAGGGAGGACACATGATAGACATTCTGTAAGGAGAGGGAGGGGACATGATAGACATTCTGTAAGGAGAGGGAGGACACATGATAGACATTCTGTAAGGAGAGGGAGGACACATGATAGACATTCTGTAAGGAGAGGGAGGGGACATGATAGACATTCTGTAAGGAGAGGGAGGACACATGATAGACATTCTGTAAGGAGAGGGAGGGGACATGATATACATTCTGTAAGGAGAGGGAGGGGACATGATAGACATTCTGTAAGGAGAGGGAGGGGACATGATATACATTATGTAAGGAGAGGGAGGGGACATGATAGACATTCTGTAAGGAGAGGGAGGGGACATGATAGACATTCTGTAAGGAGAGGGAGGGGACATGATAGATATTCTGTAAGGAGAGGGAGGGGACATGATATACATTCTGTAAGGAGAGGGAGGGGACATGATAGACATTCTGTAAGGAGAGGGAGGGGACATGATAGATATTCTGTAAGGAGAGGGAGGGGACATGATATACATTCTGTAAGGAGAGGGAGGGGACATGATAGACATTCTGTAAGGAGAGGGAGGGGACATGATAGACATTCTGTAAGGAGAGGGAGGGGACATGATAGACATTCTGTAAGGAGAGGGAGGGGACATGATATACATTCTGTAAGGAGAGGGAGGGGACATGATAGACATTCTGTAAGGAGAGGGAGGGGACATGATAGAAATTCTGTAAGGAGAGGGAGGGGACATGATATACATTCTGTAAGGAGAGGGAGGGGACATGATAGACATTCTGTAAGGAGAGGGAGGGGACATGATAGACATTCTGTAAGGAGAGGGGAGTAAATTGTAAAGTGTTACCAATATTTACATAGACAGAGGGAGGCAGGGGGAGGGAGGGAGAAAGACAAAGATAGAGCGAGAAGGAGAGGGAGTGAGACAGACAGACAGACAGGGTGACAGACAGAGAGGGAGGACAACAGGGAGCGAGTCACAGACAGGCAGGAAGGGAGGAGAGACGGAGACAGAGAGGGGCGGTAGACGGACAAACATAAAAACAGACAGAGACAGAGAGAGAAGGAGACAGACAGACAGAGAGGGAGACAGACAGACAGTGAGGGAGGGAGGGAGACAGACAGACAGAAAGGGAGGGAGACAAACAGACAGAGAGGGAGACAGACAGACAGAAAGGGAGGGAGACAAACAGACAGAGAGGGAGACAGACAGACAGTGAGGGAGGGAGACAGACAGACAGAAAAGGAGGGAGACAAACAGACAGAGAGGGAGACAGACAGACAGTGAGGGAGGGAGACAGACAGTGAGGGAGGGAGACAGACAGTGAGGGAGGGTTAGAAAGACAGAGATCAACACAGGGTGGGCCATGGCTACAGACCCAGCCACAGGAGTGCCTACGTCCATAGTAAGGGCTTGGGAGGCTGGTGAGAAGTTAACACAGGACACACACAACACAACCTACTGTACACACACACACACACACACACACAACCCAGTCCAAATCAAACACCCAGAGAGACTATTACTCACTGAGAAGAGAACAGAACCCCTCCAGTCCAAACGAAAACACCAGCTAGCCTTGGCCTCTACTCTCTTACGTTACAGTGAACAGAGGGGAGGTAAACTGTCAACTGGAAACAGACAATAAGGGGACTACTATCATAGTGCTAAGTGCCTGTATTGTGAAACCAAACAAATCTGCATCCTGTCGAGAAAATACATAGAATGGTAAAGCCAGAAATGTGTACAGAACTGAGAATATCAGTGAAGTCAAAATATTTTTGTTGTTGTAGCATTTTCAGTGAAGTACAAAAACACTTGAGATTCATGGTAAATTACATGTTACAACATTTCAAAATGGTCACCCAACTGCTGAACCAACAAACACAGCCAATCAAAAGCTAAAGGAAGTGACGGTGAGCGTGTAGCGGGCAGCTGATCTTAGTTATCCTGTGAAGCGTAGCGAGCCGAGCGGAGTGGAGGGGCTACACCCGTGGGAGAGGAGGAAGTCCCTCTAGTCTGACCACATGTCCACATGCTTCCACTCAGCCAGCTCCAGCCAGCCCCGACGGACACCCACAACACTGTGTGTGGCTGGGTGGGGAGAGAGAAGGGGAGGTGAGGATAAGGGAGTGCATAGCAGGAGATCCACCCAGACAGAAAGGAGGTTCAGTCACGGGTCATGACTTTCTCCCTCTCCTTTATCACCCATATCACAGTGATAATCACAGGGCTTAAGGCCACACCCCTCACTGCCTGCCTGCTGCTCAAAACATAACACTTTGGATGGGTTTTATTGTGGTAGTACAGCTTTTAATCCAAAGAAAAGTGAATAGTGGGATCGAGTGTATGGTACAGTCACACACAGGCTTGTACTAAAACAGTGGTCATTACTTTCCAGTCCTATTGGCTCTAGTACAGCTCAACAATGGCCAAGCTTCCCCTGTTTGAGAAGCCCTTTTAGTAGGCTTCCTCTTTCATGTGGTCAGAGCTACAACGTTATCCCAACGGTTTAATGAGGTGTTTATGGGAGACGAGCTCTCGCTGCCAGCTGTAGACACACACACACACACACAGTTGATGAGCTCTCGCTGCCTGCTGTAGAGATCTACGGCATGCTGGGTAATTAAGGTTAGGGATCGATACCCTCCCTGACGCTGTCAGTGTCATCCTACTACTCGCACACTAAAACCAAAACAACACCAAAACAACACCATGTCTCTTTCATTTTGGTCCATGAAGCTGTTGTGACAAGATAGACATAGATCAGCAAACACAAATTAATTATTCAGTTTTACATGCAGGAATGTTAGCATTCAATTACCCCTGGCTGAAACAATTACAGGTTTTTGTAGCCTGGTTTTTATCTAAATGAGAGGCTTTAATGAATCACACAACACCGCAGTGTGCTCTGAAACAGAGGTGCGCTGAATCCTCATTATACTAATCCAAGGGAACATCAATGGACCAATGTTCAACATCTCTGTCTGTCTGCAAACACTTTTGAAACTGATGCGAGTTGTGAACACCACAAGCGGACAAACAGACAGACATACGGACGGGCAGAACGGACACACACAGGGCTGGGCTAGATAAAGACATCTGCCCTCCTGAAAAACGACAAACGCCTCTGACTCCGACGACATCTGTGAAGCATTTAAATGAGAGGTTAAATAACATCCTCTCTTCACTACGTCTTCATTCCTGGATGTAAAACGACAGACAGCATGGTATCTTAGCCAGGGGAGCTAGACAGAGGGCAGGCCTAATGTAAAACGACAGACAGCATGGTATCTTAGCCAGGGAAGCTAGACAGAGGGCAGGCCTAATGTAAAACGACAGAGAGCATGGTATCTAAGCCAGGGGAGCTAGGCAGAGGGCAGGCCTAATGTAAAACGACAGACAGCATGGTATCTTAGCCAGGGGAGCTAGGCAGAGGGCAGGTCTAATGTAAAATGACAGACAGCATGGTATCTTAGCCAGGGAAGCTAGACAGAGGGCAGGCCTAATGTAAAACAACAGACAGCATGGTGTCTTAGCCAGGGAAGCTAGGCAGAGGGCAGGCCTAATGTAAAACGACAGACAGCATGGTATCTTAGCTAGACAGAGGGCAGGCCTAATGTAAAACGACAAGCAGCATGGTATCTTAGCCAGGGAAGCTAGACAGAGGGCAGGCCTAATGTAAAACGACAGACAGCATGGTATCTTAGCCAGGGGAGCTAGGCAGAGGGCAGGCCTAATGTAAAACGACAGACAGCATGGTATCTTAGCCAGGGGAGCTAGACAGAGGGCAGGCCTAATGTAAAACGACAGACAGCATGGTATCTTAGCCAGGGAAGCTAGACAGAGGGCAGGCCTAATGTAAAACGACAGACAGCATGGTATCTTAGCCAGGGGAGCTAGGCAGAGGGCAGGCCTAATGTAAAACGACAGACAGCATGGTATCTTAGCCAGGGGAGCTAGGCAGAGGGCAGGCCTAATGTAAAACGACAGACAGCATGGTATCTTAGCCAGGGGAGCTAGGCAGAGGGCAGGCCTAATGTAAAACGACAGACAGCATGGTATCTTAGCCAGGGGAGCTAGGCAGAGGGCAGGCCTAATGTAAAACGACAGACAGCATGGTATCTTAGCCAGGGGAGCTAGACAGAGGGCAGGCCTAATGTAAAACGACAGACAGCATGGTATCTTAGCCAGGGGAGCTAGACAGAGGGCAGGCCTAATGTAAAACGACAGACAGCATGGTATCTTAGCCAGGGAAGCTAGACAGAGGGCAGGCCTAATGTAAAACGGCAGACAGCATGGTATCTTAGCCAGGGGAGCTAGACAGAGGGCAGGCCTAATGTAAAACGACAGACAGCATGGTATCTTAGCCAGGGGAGCTAGGCAGAGGGCAGGCCTAATGTAAAACGACAGACAGCATGGTATCTTAGCCAGGGGAGCTAGGCAGAGGGCAGGCCTAATGTAAAACGACAGACAGCATGGTATCTTAGCCAGGGGAGCTAGGCAGAGGGCAGGCCTAATGTAAAACGACAGACAGCAAGGTATCTTAGCCAGGGGAGCTAGACAGAGGGCAGGCCTAATGTAAAACGACAAGCAGCATGGTATCTTAGCCAGGGGAGCTAGGCAGAGGGCAGACCTAATGTAAAACGACAGACAGCATGGTATCTTAGCCAGGGGAGCTAGACAGAGGGCAGGCCTAATGTAAAACGACAGACAGCATGGTATCTTAGCCAGGGGAGCTAGACAGAGGGCAGGCCTAATGTAAAACGACAGACAGCATGGTATCTTAGCCAGGGGGCACTAGACAGAGGGCAGGCCTAATGTAAAATGACAGACAGCATGGTATCTTAGCCAGGGGAGCTAGGCAGAGGGCAGGCCTAATGTAAAACGACAGACAGCAAGGTATCTTAGCCAGGGGAGCTAGACAGAGGGCAGGCCTAATGTAAAACGACAAGCAGCATGGTATCTTAGCCAGGGGAGCTAGGCAGAGGGCAGGCCTAATGTAAAACGACAGACAGCATGGTATCTTAGACAGGGGAGCTAGACAGAGGCCAGGCCTAATGTAAAACGACAGACAGCATGGTATCTTAGCCAGGGGAGCTAGACAGAGGGCAGGCCTAATGTAAAACGACAGACAGCATGGTATCTTAGCCAGGGGAGCTAGGCAGAGGGCAGGCCTAATGTAAAACGACAGACAGCATGGTATCTTAGCCAGGGGAGCTAGGCAGAGGGCAGGCCTAATGTAAAACGACAGACAGCATGGTATCTTAGCCAGGGGGAGCTAGACAGAGGGCAGGCCTAATGTAAAACGACAAGCAGCATGGTGTCTTAGCCAGGGGAGCTAGGCAGAGGGCAGGCCTAATGTAAAACGACAGACAGCATGATATCTTAGCCAGGGGAGCTAGACAGAGGGCAGGCCTAATGTAAAACGACAAGACAGCATGGTATCTTAGCCAGGGGAGCTAGGCAGAGGGCAGGCCTAATGTAAAACGACAGACAGCATGGTATCTTAGCCAGGGGAGCTAGGCAGAGGGCAGGCCTAATGTAAAACGACAGACAGCATGGTATCTTAGCCAGGGGGAGCTAGGCAGAGGGCAGGCCTAATGTAAAACGACAAGCAGCATGGTATCTTAGCCAGGGGAGCTAGGCAGAGGGCAGGCCTAATGTAAAACGACAGACAGCATGGTATCTTAGCCAGGGGAGCTATGCAGAGGGCAGGCCTAATGTAAAACGACAGAGAGCATGGTAACTTAGCCAGGGGAGCTAGGCAGAGGGCAGGCCTAATGTAAAACGACAGACAGCATGGTATCTTAGCCAGGGGAGCTAGACAGAGGGCAGGCCTAATGTAAAACGACAGACAGCATGGTATCTTAGCCAGGGGAGCTAGGCAGAGGGCAGGCCTAATGTAAAACGACAGACAGCATGGTATCTTAGCCAGGGGGAGCTAGGCAGAGGGCAGGCCTAATGTAAAACGACAGACAGCATGGTATCTTAGCCAGGGAAGCTAGACAGAGGGCAGGCCTAATGTAAAACGACAGACAGCATGGTATCTTAGCCAGGGGAGCTAGGCAGAGGGCAGGCCTAATGTAAAACGACAGACAGCATGGTATCTTAGCCAGGGGAGCTAGGCAGAGGGCAGGCCTAATGTAAAACGACAGACAGCATGGTATCTTAGCCAGGGGAGCTAGACAGAGGGCAGGCCTAATGTAAAATGACAGACAGCATGGTATCTTAGCCAGGGGAGCTAGGCAGAGGGCAGGCCTAATGTAAAACGACAGACAGCATGGTATCTTAGCCAGGGGAGCTAGGCAGAGGGCAGGCCTAATGTAAAACGACAGACAGCATGGTATCTTAGCCAGGGGAGCTAGACAGAGGGCAGGCCTAATGTAAAATGACAGACAGCATGGTATCTTAGCCAGGGGAGCTAGGCAGAGGGCAGGCCTAATGTAAAACGACAGACAGCATGGTATCTTAGCCAGGGGAGCTAGGCAGTGGGCAGGCCTAATGTAAAACGACAGACAGCATGGTGTCTTAGCCAGGGGAGCTAGGCAGAGGGCAGGCCTAATGTAAAACAACAGACAGCATGGTATCTTAGCCAGGGAAGCTAGACAGAGGGCAGGCCTAATGTAAAACGACAGACAGCATGGTATCTTAGCCAGGGGAGCTAGACAGAGGGCAGGCCTAATGTAAAACGACAGACAGCATGGTATCTTAGCCAGGGGAGCTAGACAGAGGGCAGGCCTAATGTAAAACTCCTGGAGGACCCGGGTTAAAGGGAAAGTAAACACTGGGCCAGGCCTAATGTAAAACTCCTGGAGGACCCGGGTTAAAGGGAAAGTAAACACTGGGCCAGGCCTAATGTAAAACTCCTGGAGGACCCGGGTTAAAGGGAAAGTATACACTGGGCCAGGCCTCTGCACAGTATCCATTGAGTGATCACATTACATACACCACCAAGGCTTACCCACACAGCAGCATACCACAGAACCTTCCTCTGTCTCTCAAGCATCACACATACTGAGCAGGGAGGGTCCACTCCACAGAGGAAAATACTGCCACTTATACTGCTGTCACAAAGCCCATTTTTGCATGGCAAAGATATGAAGTGTGGCCGCTTTCCATCTCAACATCCCAGACTTGGGTAAATCAAAACAAATGCAATCAAGAGTTATTTGTCTACGCCACAGGGACTGGTCCGACACCGGGTGTATAGTGACATGTGAACATGATAATGATAGTGTTTCCATTGTGTTTTCGGTGTAAACAAACAGGCAACATTACAGATAGGAGATAGGATCAGGATGGAACAGGAAGAACTAATCAATGAGACTGACACAGTAATGGAGGGCTTGGCATACGCCAATAACCCAAGGCTAAGTCCCAAATGGCACCCTGTTCCCTATATAGTGCACTACTTTTGACCAGGGCCCATATGGCTCAAGTCAAATGTAGTGCACTGTATGTAGGGAATAGGGTGCCATTTGGGACACAGACCTAGGCCCTGAGACTCTGAGAGGGTGAGGGAAGAGAACGTCTTGAACAGGAAGCTCCTGGGGTTACTGACTGGCTTCTCCAAAATGAGGAACACAACAGAAAGGCTATTTTTATTTCATATTTACCTTGTTTTAATATTCACACAGAGAGGAGACACTAGTAGACTAGGCCACAATGACATCACATGTCCATTCTAGCATTACCATTTCTATTATGTGTTTCAAACAGGCTTCCATTCTGTCGCTATCGGAATGCCATCTGCTTTTCTATTGAACTGGTTTTGAATTTCTGGGTCGTTTCTCTCCAAAGTGGAACCATAGAGTTTAATGTTACAACACCCCCATAGGGGGCAGACTACCATCACATGTCCATACTTTTAATTCGCATACTACAAATGACATAATCATAGCAGATCATCAGCCTCAGCCTAAATGGCTGATCTCTAGTCTAGCTGGGGAATTGGGGATATTAGGATATTTACTCAAGGTGGCAAAAAGCATATTTATCACAACAGTGAACGCATTAACACATTGTGATTAATACTGCTGCTGTCCATGATGCTTTCATTGTGATAATCTGCCCTTTCAAACATACGCACACACACATTTTACCCTCACAGTATCATCATCAGCAACTAGCTCTACCTCCCAAATTTGATCCTGGCAGTCACACAGTCTTTCTAGTCAACAGGAAGCATGGCATCCTGGTGAAAAGGAGGCGTCAGTCCCTCTGTTTCAGAATCCCCCTGCCTGTTGTTGACACTGCACAGTGATGGCTAAGTCATGCACAATAATGCCTGTGTGACTGTGACCAGGGCTGGGTCTAGGTCTGGGTGATCCCCCTGCCTCAATGGGGCCTGTCTGTCTGTCCGCTTCTCAAAACAAGCTAGGCTGGCTCAGCACAAGTGGTTCCCAAACTGTTGGGCGAGGAGTCAGCAGAAAAAAGAAATGCAATTATTTTTTTAAGGAACTCAGTCCGGATTTGAACTTACTCTTGAAAGTTGTAATAGAAGAATGCACAAGGTCCCATTTGGAAATTGGGTAGTGCATCATCAGTTCTTCTTGTCTTGTCAGTCATTGCAGACCTTAGAGCTATTTATAACTTGTCAGAAATGTCCAGATCAACTAGCCCATGTCTACGTTTTTAAATTCCGTTTTTTTAGGCCCTTTATATTGTTGTAATTTTTTGTCACTCAAATATCACATGAATACACAATAGTCATGGCAAAATGTATAGAATTGCTATAAAATGTGCTCCCTCTCCGGCCTCTAGGTCACCAGGCTGCTCGTTATGGCGCACGTCTGTCACAATCGTTACGCGCATTATGACACTCACCTGGACTCCATCACCTCCTTGATTCGATAGGCTCCCATCCCTCAGCTGGCTGGATAGGCTGCCATCCCTAAGCTGGTTCGATAGGCTGCCATGCCTCAGCTGGCTCGATAGGCTGCCATGCCTCAGCTGGCTCGATAGGCTGCCATGCCTCAGCTGGCTCGACAGGCTGCCACGCCTCAGCTGGCTCGATAAGCTGCCATGCCACAGCTGGCTTGAATGGCTGCCATGCCTCAGCTGGTTCGATAGGCTGCCATGCCTCAGCTGGCTCGACAGGCTGCCATGCCTCAGCTGGTTCGATAGGCTCCCATGCCTCAGCTGGCTCGACAGGCTGCCATGCCACAGCTGACTTGACAGGCTGCCATGCCTCAGTTGGCTCGACAGGCTGCCATGCCTCAGCTGGCTTGACAGGCTGCCATGCCTCAGCTGGCTCGACAGGCTGCCATGCCTCAGCTGGCTCGACAGGCTGCCATGCCTCAGCTGGCTCGACAGGCTCCCATGCCTCAGCTGGCTTGACAGGCTGCCATGCCTCAGCTGGCTCGACAGGCTGCCATGCCTCAGCTGGCTCGACAGGCTGCCACGCCTCAGCTGGTTCGATAGGCTCCCATGCCTCAGCTGGCTCGACAGGCTGCCACGCCTCAGCTGGCTCGATAGGCTGCCATGCCTCAGCTGGCTTGACAGGCTGCCATGCCTCAGCTGGCTTGACAGGCTGCCATGCCTCAGCTGGTTTGATAGGCTGCCATGCCTCAGCTGGCTTGACAGGCTGCCATGCCTCAGCTGGCTCGACAGGCTCCCACGCCTCAGCTGGCTCGACATGCTCCCGTACCTCAGCTGGTTCGATAGGCTGCCATGCCTCAGCTGGCTCGATAGGCTCCCATGCCTCAGCGAGATCGATAGGCTGCCATGCCTCAGTGGGATCGATAGGCTGCCATGCCTCAGCGGGATCGACAGGCTGCCATGCCTCAGCTGGCTTGACATGCTCCCATGCCTCAGCTGGTTCGATAGGCTGCCATGCCTCAGCTGGCTAGATAGGTTCCCATGCCTCAGCTGGCTAGATAGGTTCCCATGCCTCAGCGAGATCGATAGGCTGCCATGCCTCAGTGGGATCGATAGGCTGCCATGCCTCAGCGGGATCGACAGGCTGCCATGCCTCAGCTGGTTTGACAGGCTGCCATGCCTCAGCTGGTTCGACAGGCTGTCATGCATCAGCTGGTTCGATAGGCTCCCATGCCTCAGCTGGTTCGACAGGCTGCCATGCCTCAGCTGGCTCGATAGGCTCCCATGCCTCAGCTGGCTCGACAAGCTGCCATGCCTGAGCTGGCTTGATAGGTTCCCATGCATCAGCTGGCTCGATAGGTTCCCATGCCCCAGCGGGATCGATAGGTTCCCATGCCACAGCGGAATCGATAGGATGCCATGCCTCAATGGGCTCGATAGGCTGCCATGCCTCAGCGGGATTGATAGGCTGCCATGCCTCAGCGGGATCGACAGGCTGCCATGCCTCAGCTGGTTCGATAGGCTCCCATGCCTCAGCTGGCTCCCATAGGTGGTAGGCGCGGGATGTTCCCCAATGCAGGACGGGGGGGTTTGGGAACCCTTGGAATAGATGAATACGTCCAAGGAAACAATGTCATACAGAAAGAGCACTGCAACTTAGTGTAAATGTACTTTACAGTATTATACCACCATACAATCTAGAGCTAGGTTCCCCAACTGGCGGCCTGCAGGCTGAATTCATTGTTAGACATAAAAAACTGCAAAAACAGTTCCAAGGGATTTTAATTTAGGAAATCTGTTCCAAAGTATTTCCATGTATAATAGAGAGATGTGATCATATACAAATGTAAGTAAGATTTGAAATTATTATGTTTTAGTCAAAAATGATATCTGTTTGGGCTTCTTGTGGTCAATTTGTAGAAATGATTTGTAATTACTGCATGTTCCGGCCCCATGACCACCCGCTCAAGAGAAAAATCGGCCTGCGGCTGAATCTAGTTGATGATCCTGATCCAAAAATACAGCACAACAAGAAGCTAGGGCTTCAATTCATGCCCTCATTTTCCCCTTTAGGTCCCATGAGCAGCAGAGAGTAGATGGGGGCCGGAGCTAGGGTCCTGTACTGACTACTGACAGCCAGGGCAAGAAACAGGAGAGGGCAAGGACGAGTGGAGGGAGAGAGGGCAGGGAGACCAAGTGATTCATCATCTTCCCCTACAGAACACAGCTGGGGAGGTTCAGGGCGGGCAGCACACACATACACGCACACATACAGACAGACACACACAAACACACACATGCAGGAGATGGATGGTTGTCTCAACCTCACACTGCATGTGGTAGCTACTGGGAGGACTGTTTAGTTTAACCCATCATTATGTGGCCCATTTAAAGGGGGGTGACTATAAATAAGCTATAGATTACTATAAATAAGGTATAGACGACTATCAATAAGCTTCAATGTATTTTAACACAAAGCTGAGGGGTACAGTAGTTTATGGTCATTGTAAATGTTTATGGTCATCAGTAAAGTAGAAGAGTGTATTCTTACCATACAGTTCATGGCAAAGTGGTTGTGCTGGGTCTGCAGCTCCCCGGCATGCTGGTGGTTCCCTCCTATCTCTGTGTAGCTGGTCAGGAACAGGCCCTTGTTGTGCATGATCCAGTCAAACATCTGTGGGCGGCGCGACACACACACAGCCATGGGCACACAAACACGCACACAGGCAGGCACAAGCACACAGAAGAAGGTCTCTATTAGCAGGTACTGTATCTTACAGCTCTGGAGGGGTGAGAGAGAGAGACAGAGAGAGGGGGGAGGGGGGGCTGGGGTAAAGGCTGATGATATGGATGTTTAGACACTCAGGAAGGCAGATGGAATGACTCCAGTCCACTGTATTGAACTGTGTGTCAGCCTGACCCTAGTGTCATGTTGTCATACTGCCTAGACTCGTGATGTTGCCACTGGGAACGCCAGACAGCTAGCATGACAAGAAACCTTAGCGTGACAGCTACCATTTCAACTTGACCTCTGAGACATGCTTTAATAACCGGGGACAATAATAACATGCCTGGGGAGGAAGAGGAAGAGGAGGAGGTGGTGGTGTGGGAATAGGAGGAGGAAGAGGAGGTGGTGGTGGGGAGATGTAATTAATGCTTTGCTCTGACTAACTGACAAACATGTTTGTTTCCACAGCAGGGACGCGTCACATCACCATCTGGCTGATAGCTGCATGACATCCATATAACTGTAGCTGGGTCTATGCACACTGACAGGCTATGGGCCATTACAGTATACTGCAAACAAGCATCATTACTCCTGCAGATACCTATCCCATTCTGTTTGCTATGAAGTAATATTCTCAGTGCAAATCCAGACTTCACTGGTGAGCTTGGGATGCTTTCTTTCTAGTTATGCTAGGATGAGAGATATGGACCAAAATGTGAGTCCTTTGAATAGAAACAAGCCTTGTCCTATTAACACAAAAGTGAAAGTAGAGTGTAATTAGTTCATAACATACCTTCTCTGCATCCTGCTCAAACAGCCGCAGCTGGAAGCACTGGTCCAGTTTCAGCTTGCGCATGTGCCACAGCTGCTGCAGGTGCTGGCGTGTGCCATGCAACTTGTCCAGCAGGGCACTCACTTTTGGCACCAGGTTGTGGGCATCTGGGTGGCCTGTGAGCCCATCGTTAGCATCCGTTCCCCCGCCGCCGTGGTTAGTGTAGCCTCCAGGGGTGACACTACCCTGCTGAAGCCTCTGGAGCAGCCTGCGTCCCTGTGTGTCCAACTCCTCCACCGAGGCCTTGGTGGCCCTCTTCTTGAGCGAGGCATGTTCCTCCATGAGGCGCCGTGCACACTCCAGGTCGCGCGGAAGGTCACGCTGCGCCAGGGTCTCCTGCAGCTCCTCCAGCCGCGCCAAAGCCCGGGCGGCATCGCCGGCGAAGTCCTCGAAGGCCACGCGCACCTCGATCCACTCGTCGTGCTCGTACTCCAGGCTGCCCTCGAAGTCTGACGTCAGCTGGGAGGGGTCCACCACCTTGGTCAGACCCTCGAGAGACACCATGACCGTCTGCAGGAAGAGGGAGGTGGGAGGGTTCATACACTAATATAAACAGCAATCTGTGAGGAAGAGGGAGGGTTCAGACACTAATATAAACAGCAGTCTGTGAGGAAGAGGGGGGGGTTCAGACTAGAGGTCGGCCGATTAATTGGAATGGCCGATTTCAAGTTTTCATAACAATCGGAAATCGGTATTTTTGGACACCGATTTGGCCGATTTTTTAATATAATTTTTTACTGCATAACTGAATCTTTATTTAACTAGGCAAGTCAGTTAAGAACACATTCTTATTTTCAATGACAGCCTAGGAACGGTAGGTTAACTGCCTCGTTCAGGGGCAGAACGACAGATTTTGACCTTGTCAGCTCGGGGATTCCATCTTGCAACCTTACGGTTAACTAGTCCAACGCTCTAACCACCTGCCTCTCATTGCACTCCACGAGGAGACTGCCTGCACCGCGAATGCAGTAAGAAGCCAAGGTAAGTTGCTAGCTAGCATTAAACTTATCTTATAAAAAACAATCAATCAATCAATCATAATCACTAGTTAACTACACATGGTTGATGATATTACTAGTTTATCTAGCGTGTCCTGCGTTGCATATAATCGATGCGGTGCGTATCGTTGCTCCAATGTGTACCTAACCATAAACATCATTGACTTTCTTAAAATCAATACACAGAAGTATATATTTTTAAACCTGCATATTTAGCTAATAGAAATCCAGGTTAGCAGGCAATATTAACCAGGTGAAATTGTGTCACTTCTCTTGCGTTCATTGCACGCATAGTCAGTGTATATGCAACAGTTTGGGCAAAAATCGTCCGATTCATCGGTATTTACTTTTTTTGGTCCTCTAATAATCATTATCGGCATCGGAGTTTAAAAATCATAATCGGTCGAACTCTAGTTCAGACACTAATATAAACAGCAGTCTGTGAGGAAGAGGGAGGTTTCAGACACTAATATAAACAGCAGTCTGTGAGGAAGAGGGAGGTTTCAGACACGAATATAAACAGCAGTCTATGAGGAAGAGGGAGGGTTCAGACACTAATATAAACAGCAGTCTGTGAGGAAGAGGGAGGGTTCAGACACTAATATAAACAGCAGTCTGTGAGGAAGAGGGAGGGTTAAGACACTAATATAAACAGCAGTCTGTGAGGAAGGTATGGAAGGAGATCCGAGAAGTAGAATGTAATTTTATGACACTCATGACACGTCATTCATATTCTATGGGAGAGGCCCCAATGAAATTACACCCTGATGCAGATATCATTATTAATGACTATCATGTTACTAAACCAACTGAATAGATTGTGTTATCAAAATTCCATAACCAACATAATTAAACATGGATTATGAGGAGTGGTCAACAACAGATCTATTACGCCCAATGTTCACTTGAAAAGGTGGGCAAAAACATTCCAGGAATTATAGCTGCAGCCATGTTACCAGTCATAACACATAAAATCCCTATGAGATAACGTCAACACATAAAGTATCCACAGCTCTTTAAAGCCCATTCATGTGTATGTTGTGTATTCTTTAGCTGTGGGCTCGAATTAACGCCAATCTGAATGTCCCTAATCAGACTGCCCTCTTTACTGAGACTCTGCTCTCTCTGAGGCCCATATATCCATGTTCCCCTCTAAATAGGTCAGAACTAAATTTAACAGCTCCAGCTTCCTACCCACACGGGACTCTCTCTGTCACAGCTTTAATGTCACTTTCCAATTCCACACAACACTTCCTAGGGCTCATAACGATACCTTGGAACATTCAATTTGAAGGTAAACAATTAATTTGAAGAAAAACGAATAAAAACATTCACATTGCAAACTAATTTCCTCATGCATTACAACTCCAGAGACTACAAACATATTCTCAGTATAGCCTAAAGATGATTAAGATATCAAATCTCCTCAGGCACATCTGTGGATCGATTCAAAGCGGTTGAGTCATAATACTATAGTAGCAGTCTCAGAACCCATAAGGCAACCTTGCGCTAGGTAGCTCGCTCGCTCAAATTATTCTGTATGAATGTCATCACAAGAGACAATCCAGGGTGGACTTACCTCAAATTCAAACTTGGAGCTCCCGAAATTGGTCCTCTGTTTCTGCCAGAAGTTGTCTGGTTTGATGATGAGGGCGACGTGGATGCAGGAAGGGAAGGACTCTTGCAGGATCTTCAGCAGAGGTTTGATGCTGTCCCACTTAGAGCCTCGCATGTCAACGATGACCGTGAAGCCATGTCTGCTCACCTCCTCACTGAGACAAACCAAGACAACAACCACAAGCAGCCATGAAATTCACAAATCACCAGTAAAATATTTTGTTTACTTCCATGACAAAAAACTTTTGTTAATATTCAAATGAAAATGAAATGGGTGGTGAAAATCTCTTTCACCAGATGCCTCAGAAGAAAAAAACGTTGAAATGTTCAATGATTCCGCTTACCAAAAGTGTCCCGTTGCAAAAGTACCATAAAAGGATATCCCCAGTGTTTAAGGCTTAAAGTGAGTGTCTCACAGCGCAGGAGGCCCTGTGCTCTGAACTAAATCACTATGACTTCACTCTCGGAAAAGACCAGTCCAGCCATCTCCCCGGGAGAAACAATAAGAAAACAGTGGGAGAGAACTAGTGAACCGGAGAGAGAGCCAAATACAAAGTGAGAGAGATATAAAGTGAGAGCGAGAGTTTGTTTGTGTGTATAAAAGAGAGAGTGTAAAACCTCCCTCCCGCTGAGTGGACAGCACAGACAGTCTCGCCGAGGTAACGCTCCACTAGCAACTCCGCTAGCCAACCGCCCACGCCATCCACGTCGTAGTCCAGACCGACGCCCCTTCCCTCTGGATGCCGCCCGCACCAGATCCCCTACACTGTTTTCCTATCCACTAGACAGCCTCTAGGCTAGTATCCAATAACACTGAAAACAGACAGAGAAGAGGAGAAGCTTGCCTGCAGCTAAACAGCAGAGAGAGAGAGAGCGAAAAGGAGATGGCCTGAGAATATCTATCTGCAGTTAGTTATTAGTAAGTGACCCACTCCGCTGTGCTCTCCTCTGCTCTGCTCTGCCTGCCTGGCGTCATCAGCCCCTACAGAGAGAGGCCCAGGGGGAGTCTAACCTACATACAGCCCTGGACTGCACTGCACTACACTATAAACAAGCACATGCGCACCCACACACACACGCATAAAGACAGACACACGCAAATGCATACAGACACACACAGACACACACACACTGTATACTGAGTAAACTATGTCAACAGTCAGTGGTAACGGTACTGCACCAGGCTGAGGGCTGGAGTATAATACTCCCTCTAATGCTGCACAGGAAGGTGGCTGCTTAAAAGGATGAATCAATTTCAAATAAAGCAGAGAGAGAAATCACGGTTGGGGAGGAATTGAATTTGAAAACACACAGCGATACACAGGTGGTAGTCTGGGGAGGGTTTCCTCGTTCATGCTGGACTCCAATAGAATGTGACACAGAGGAGAGTCAACAAGCTGGTTTTCATTATCCAACTTTCAGAGTTAATACTGTGTGTGTGTATGTCTATGTGTGTGTCTAGGTGTGTGTCTATGTGTGTGTCTATGTGTGTGTGTGTGTGTGTGTGTGTGTGTGTGTGTGTGTGTGTGTGTGTGTGTGTGTGTGTGTGTGTGTGTGTGTGTGTGTGTGTGTGTGTGTGTGTAGTGCAGGGAAAGGAGGCCGGGCTGGGTTCAACAGTGTGTTCAGTTATCATGTATGTATAAGAAACAGTACCTGGGGATACCAGCGAGGTAGGCTATGAGTCTGCGGAGGTCCTCTGTTCGTATTCTGTCATGGTTACTCCTGGCTGGGAAGGTAAGGACGGGACCCCCACGTCTATCTCGGCCACCTCGGGGACACAGGAACCAGGACCATGAGAAACACACAACGGACAACCAAGAAACAGGGATTTACAAATCCTGCTAGTTGTCCTCACCTTTTACAGTATAATGGACTCTTAGCGTAATACTGGCAACTAAAGAATGCATGACTATTTTACAATAATAGGAGTACTTTGAGGTGAAATCCCTCATCATATTTATAGCTGTTTACAGCATACTTTATAGCTTTTAGTTAGTGGCACAGCAAGTCATGTCAGCAGTAAGTCACAGCAAGTCAGGGTCATGGCACGGTTCACACAGACAGCTCCACTCACAGCTTAGCTGAAGCTACATCTCCCTGCAGAGGAAGCCTTGCCTGCCTGATGCTTCCCTGTTTTGTGTTCCCACCATAATGTGCTGCCTATTCCCAGTGCTCTGTAGTAAATGTAGAGCTGCAGTGAATCATGTGAGGTTGTTTGTGTGTGTGTGTGTGTGTGTGTGTGTGTGTGTGTGTGTGTGTGTGTGTGTGTGTGTGTGTTCCCATGACATTCTACAGACCATATAGAATGGTAAACACCATGGATCCGAGACATCGTGTTTCTCACCTGATATGAAGGCAACCTTTTCTTTAAGGATGGGCAGAACGTCTATGGCCTTCATCTCCTCATTTCGATGAAACCCTGAAATAAACAGGGAAATGCAGTCAGTCAGAACAGTGAATCAGACCATCAAGGTTCAGTTTTGGATTGAAGTTGACTTGATAACATGATGTCAGTCAATCAGTCATGTTCTCATCACCACTAATACACAACTTGCTTTGGGTTAGGACTGAAAAAGTCCACAGTGTACCAGTCTGTTAAAAATCAGTCTCTGAAGTTGACCCAAATCCAGCAGCAGAACCCTGACATGAGATTAAACCAGCCATCTTGTTGTCATTGCAACCCTATAACAGGTTGAACTCTTGAGAAGGCCTAATATGAATTCAGGATGGTGACAACCACTAATAACAACAAAAATAGACCATAGAAGTTATGACCATTATCAAAGCAGTGACTAGATCGATAACATCATATCTATAGCTCTGGTCTTAACTCGTGCCCTCACCTACTCACCAGATGGCTTACACTCAAAATAGAGATCAACCCACACGTGTACGTACGATCACACACACACCTTTACATTGTGTCATAGCATCATAGCACAGCCTGTACATTTTTTATTTTTTTATTTAACCTTTATTTAACTAGGCAAGTCAGTTAAGAACAAATTCAAATTTACAATGACGGCCTCGGAAAAGTGGGTTAACTGCCTTGTTCAGAGGCAAAACAACAGTTTTTTTTCACTTTGTCAGCTCTGGGATTCAATCTTGCAACCTTTCGGTTACAGGCCCAACGCTCTAACCACTAGGCTACCTGCCGCCCCAAATAAGACAGAGTAAATCCTGTAGACATACAGTGTAGTAGTAAACTCAGCAAAAAACGTTCTCTCACTGTCAACTGCGTTTATTTTCAGCAACCTTAACATGTGTAAATATTTGTATGAACATAAGATTCAACAACAGAGACATAAACTGAACAAGTTACACAGACATGTGACTAACAGAAATGGAAAAATGTGTTCCTGAACAAAGGGAAGGTCAAAATCAAAGAAACTGTCAGTATCTGGTGTGGCCACCAGCTGCATTAAGTACTGCAGTGCATCTCCTCATGGACTGCACCAGATTTGCCAGTTCGGGCTGTGAGATGTTACCCTCACTCTTCCACCAAGGCACCTGCAAGTTCCCGGACATTTCTGGGGGGAATGGCCCAAGCCCTCACCCTCCGATCCAACAGGTTCCAGACGTGTTCAATGGGATTGAGATCCGGGCTCTTCGCTGGCCATGGCAGAACACTGACATTCCTGTTTTGCAGGAAATCACGCACAGAACGAGCAGTATGGCTGGTGGCATTGTCATGCTGGAGGGTCATGTCAGGATGAGCCTGCAGGAAGAGTACAACATGAGGGAGGAGGATGTCTTCCCTGTAACGTACAGCATTTGAGATTGCCTGCAATGACAACAAGCTCAGTCCGATGATGATGTGACACACCGCCCCAGACCATGACGGACCCTCCACCTCCAAATTGATCCCGCTCCAGAGTGCAGGCCTCGGTATAACGCTCATTCTTTCGATGATAAACGCAAATCCGACCATCACCCCCGGTGAGACAAACCGCGACTCGTCAGGAAAGAGCACTTTTTGCCAATCCTGCCTGGTCCAGCGACGGTGGGTTTTTGCCCATAGGCAACATTGTTGCCGGTGATGTCTGGTGAGGACCTGCCTTACAACAGGCCTACAAGCCCTCAGTCCAGCCTCTCTCAACCTATTGCGGACAGTCTGAGCACTGATGGAGTGATTGTGCGTTCCTGGTGTAACTCGGGCAGTTGTTGTTGCCATCCTATCCCTGTCCCGCAGGTGTGATGTTCGGATGTACCGATCCTGTGCAGGTGTTGTTACACGTGGTCTGCCACTGCGAGGCCGATCAGCTGTCCGTCCTGTCTTCCTGTAGCGCTGTCTTAGGCACAGTACGGACATTGCAATGTGTTGCCCTTGCCACATCTGCAGTCCTCATGCCTCCTTGCAGCATGCCTAAGGCACGTTCACGCAGATGAGCAGGGACCCTGGGCATCTTTCTTTTGGTGTTTTTCAGTCAGTAGAAAGGACTCTTTAGTGTCCTACGTTTTCATAACTGTGACCTTAATTGCTTACCGTCTGTAAGCTGTTAGTGTCTTAACGACCGTTCCACAGGTGCATGTTCATTAATTGTTTATGGTTCATTGAACAAGCATGGGAAACTGTGTTTAAACCCTTCACAATGAAGATCTGTGACGTTATTTAGATTTTTACGAATTATCTTTGAAAGACAAGGTCCTGAAAAGGGGACGTTTCTTTTTTTGCTGTGTTTAGTAAGTTCACGTCTACTGCACTGACTAGAGCTGCAGCTTAATGTGTTAGACCTGGTAGAGCAGCAGCTTACTGTGTTCAGACCTGGTAGAGCAGCAGCTTACTGTGTTCAGACCTGGTAGAGCAGCAGCTTACTGTGTTCAGACCTGGTAGAGCAGCAGATTACTGTGTTAGACCTGGTAGAGCAGTAGCTTACTGTGTTAGACCTGGTAGAGCAGCAGCTTACTGTGTTAGACCTGGTAGAGCAGCAGCTTACTGTGTTATACCTGGTAGAGCAGCAGCTTACTGTGTTAGACCTGGTAGAGCAGCAGCTTACTGTGTTAGACCTGGTAGAGCAGCAGCTTACTGTGTTAGACCTGGTAGAGCAGCAGCTTACTGTGTTAGACCTGGTAGAGCAGCAGCTTACTGTGTTATACCTGGTAGAGCAGCAGCTTACTTTGTTAGACCTGGTAGAGCAGTAGCTTACTTTGTTAGACCTGGTAGAGCAGCAGCTTACTGTGTTATACCTGGTAGAGCAGCAGCTTACTGTGTTAGACCTGGTAGAGCAGCAGCTTACTGTGTTATACCTGGTAGAGCAGCAGCTTACTGTGTTATACCTGGTAGACCTGCAGCTTACTGTGTTAGACCTGGTAGAGCAGCAGCTTACTTTGTTAGACCTGGTAGAGCAGCAGCTTACTTTGTTAGACCTGGTAGAGCAGCAGCTTACTGTGTTAGACCTGGTAGAGCAGCAGCTTACTGTGTTAGACCTGGTAGAGCAGCAGCTTACTGTGTTAGACCTGGTAGAGCAGCAGCTTACTTTGTTAGACCTGGTAGAGCAGCAGCTTACTGTGTTAGACCTGGTAGAGCAGCAGCTTACTGTGTTAGACCAGGTAGAGCAGCAGCTTACTGTGTTAGACCTGGTAGAGCAGCAGCTTACTGTGTTAGACCTGGTAGAGCAGCAGCTTACTTTGTTAGACCTGGTAGAGCAGCAGCTTACTGTGTCAGACCTGGTAGAGCTGCAGCTTACTGTGTTATACCTGGTAGAGCAGCAGCTTACTGTGTTATACCTGGTAGAGCAGCAGCTTACTGTGTTATACCTGGTAGAGCAGCAGCTTACTGTGTTATACCTGGTAGAGCAGCAGCTTACTGTGTTATACCTGGTAGAGCAGCAGCTTACTGTGTTATACCTGGTAGAGCAGCAGCTTACTGTGTTATACCTGGTAGAGCAGCAGCTTACTGTGTTATACCTGGTAGAGCAGCAGCTTACTGTGTTATACCTGGTAGAGCAGCAGCTTACTGTGTTATACCTGGTAGAGCAGCAGCTTACTTTGTTAGACCTGGTAGAGCAGCAGCTTACTGTGTTAGACCTGGTAGAGCAGCAGCTTACTGTGTTATACCTGGTAGAGCAGCAGCTTACTGTGTTATACCTGGTAGAGCAGCAGCTTACTGTGTTATACCTGGTAGAGCAGCAGCTTACTATGTTAGACCTGGTAGAGCAGCAGCTTACTGTGTTATACCTGGTAGAGCAGCAGCTTACTGTGTTAGACCTGGTAGAGCAGCAGCTTACTGTGTTATACCTGGTAGAGCAGCAGCTTACTGTGTTAGACCTGGTAGAGCAGCAGCTTACTGTGTTAGACCTGGTAGACCTGCAGCTTACTGTGTTAGACCTGGTAGAGCAGCAGCTTACTGTGTTATACCTGGTAGAGCAGCAGCTTACTTTGTTATACCTGGTAGAGCAGCAGCTTACTGTGTTAGATCTGGTAGACCTGCAGCTTACTTTGTTAGACCTGGTAGAGCAGCAGCTTACTTTGTTAGACCTGGTAGAGCAGCAGCTTACTGTGTTAGACCTGGTAGACCTGCAGCTTACTTTGTTAGACCTGGTAGAGCAGCAGCTTACTGTGTTAGACCTGGTAGAGCAGCAGCTTACTGTGTTAGACCTGGTAGAGCAGCAGCTTACTGTGTTAGACCTGGTAGAGCAGCAGCTCACTTAACTACTAAACTGGAGAGAGGAAACAGAGAGGGAGAGAGGGAGAGAAAGAGAGAGAGAGAGAGAGAGAGAGAGAGAGAGAGAGAGAGAGAAAGAGAGAGAGAAAGAGAGAGAGAAAGAGAGAGAGAGAGAGAGTGAGAGAGAAAGAGCGAGTGGTAGAGAGAGGGAAAATGAGAGAGAGAGAGAGAGAGAGGGAGGGAGCGAGAGAGAGGTCTATTTCAAATAAAGCAGAGAGTGAAATCACGGTTGGGGAGGAGTTGATTTTGAAAACACACAGCGATACACAGGTGGTAGTCTGGGGAGGGCTGCCTCGTTCATGCTGGACTCCAATAGAATGTGACACGGAGGAGAGTCAACAAGCTGATTTTCATTATCCAACTTTCAGAGTTAATGCTGTGTGTGTGTGTGTGTGTGTGTGTGTGTGTGTGTGTGTGTGTGTGTGTGTGTGTGTGTGTGTGTGTGTGTGTGTGTGTGTGTGTGTGTGTATTGTGCAGGGAAAGGAAGCTCCAAGGCCTATGCTCTTACTCTGAATATTTTATGGACATGCTAATAGGCAGTAGCTAGGTTTTATCTCCTGAAAAGCTGCAACATTATATACTGTATTTCCCACTCACTGTTCCACCCCATGTGGAGAGATGGTTTGTGTCCCAAATGGCACCCTATTCTACATGGGGTCTGGTCAAAAGTACTGCAATAAATAGGAGATAGGGTGCCATTTTGGATGCATTCATGGTCATATTACCATATCAAACCACTCCTCGTAGTCTCAAACTGCAGTCCCCTGCCCCCAACCCACTTTGTCACAGCTCAATGGATTAGTTGTTGTTGCAATTATCCAAAATTGATTATTAATTTTACTGTAACATAAAATCCGACTTTCACAAGGCATTGCATGATATGATTAATAGCATCCTATCAAAAAAGATGGCCGACTCAATAAGTGTGAATGCCGATTAAAAGTACTAGTTCATTCTGAGATGAGGTTAAAACAGTTGCCAGATACGGACAGAAAAGTGTATGAAATAAAGGTTGTCAATCCCTCTGTCTTGATAATGCATGAATAATCACTCAGTGTGCTGTCGTTTACCCTTTGAAATCAACTGCATAGAAACGTCTTCATACAATTTTGGCCTACTACTGTGCCTCGTGGGGGGAAAATGTACCTGTTTAAACGGGAATGGTTAATGCCAGGTGAGGCCAAGGGAAGGTCCTTTTAGGATGCCGCTCTCATCATTCTGTAAGATCTGTTCTTGAGGTAACATGTAGTACTGAGTACTGCAGTTTATACTCAGATGCGTTCGTTTCTGGGCGTTTTGCCCCGTGTTTGAGGCGTGTTTGCCTTTGAGGGCTAATGAGTCGATTTAATCTATTGCTATTGGCCAAATTCGTTATGTTTAATGAAGTTATGTGTTTTCCCCTAACCAGTGTTACCATTTTCCTCATCTGTCTGTTGTATATTTTGTCAATATCACACTGGATCCAGTCCTCTCTGTCACCTCCACTGTAGGCTTAGGCTACGCTCTTAGAAAAAAAGGTGCTATCTAGAACCAAAAAGGGTTCTGAAGAACCCTTTTGCAAACCTTGTTTTTAAGAGTAGACAACCAATGACACCTGATCTACTAACTGTTGTAACTGTTGCTGCTCCACACCAACTAGATAGGATGGAAGACGCAGCAGTCTAACACAGGCCTACTGTAAGTACCAGAAAGTATCCAGAGTAATCAGAATTTTCTTAGATAATATCATAAATAGACTACCTGGAAATATCATAAATAGACTACCAGGAAAGTAGGCTTGTAGCTTTCACCATCGGTAAAATAAAGTGTTACCGATGACTCTACCAGTTTGTTGCTGCTGATAAAAATATGATTTCATTCGGAGAGAGGCTAAAAACCTTTGTCACAGACGATCTGCGTAGATTAGACCAAGGTAATAGGACAACGATGATACCAGTAGCCTTTCAGTCTGTTTGAATATCCGATGCCAATCAAATCCAGCGGGGAGGTCTGTGTGAGTCGTGCTCTGGGAGAGCAGAGGCCAACCGATACAACATGGCTACTTTGATATTGATTCTATCCCACATCTGACCCAGTCAGCACTAGTCAAGCCTGACTGGACATCATAACACAGTATGTAATAAAAGGAGATTGCAGAGCAGGGCTGGGCCCTAAAGAGGATCATCTATTGCTTCAGGTAACCAGCTGGGACAGAGACCATTCGAGAGGGACAGGGAAGGTAAAATGCTTCTATAATCGTTGTATTGTATTAGTGTGTCTGTGTGTACCCTCATCCAAAGAGCAGACACCATAGGTGGGTGAACTTCAGGGCTGTGTGTGTGTGTGTGTGTGTGTGTGTGTGTGTGTGTGTGTGTGTGTGTGTGTGTGTGTGTGTGTGTGTGTGTGTGTGTGTGTGTGCGTGCACATGCATGTCTGCATGTCTGTGTGTATCTGTGTGCAGGTGTGTACTCACCCCCATGTCTCATTCCAGTCAAGTTCAGAATACGAGCAGCGTACTGCTCTGATCAAACTATAGCTGTTAAAGCTGTCTCCCTCCCTCCCTCCCCCCTCCTTATCGTCCAACTCCCTTTCATGATCTGACACACGCATGTCAGCCCAGTCTAAACATTCCTGCAGCAGCATGTGAGAGTGTAGACCTGTGTGTGTGTGTGGTACAGTAACACAGGGCATGGGCCCCACTGGAAACACAACTCCTCTGTTTCCTGTCAAATGTGCCCACATTCCTCCCCCCTCTTTCTCTCTCTCTCTCCCCCCACCTCTCTCTTTATCTCTCTCTGGTGTATTTATTGTAACAGCCTGATAATGGCCCACATCCAACACTGATCTCCACTGCACTTCTAGAGGCACCGAGAAGGGTCAACACCACACACACACACACACACACACACACACACACACACACACACACTGCTAAAATTATAGATCAGAGTCAGCAGGGAGAGGTAGAGTTCCACTATGTTTGTCTCAGACAATGCTCCACCTAGAAGACAGGCCAGACACACGTTGTTTAGTGGTTGTTGTGTGTTTCTCATGCTGGTTCCTGTGTTATCCAGGTGGCCAGAGGTAACCGTGAATATGAACAGAGGCCCTCCGCAGACTCATAGCCTACCTCACTGGCATCCCCAGGTACACACACACACACACACACCTCACACAGTGCTCTGCACGCAGTGTGGTGCAATAAGTCACTTCTGAACCAGAACATGTAGAATCATCAAATTAGCCCAAGCAATTGAAGCATATGAGCTCATATAGGATTTTCACTGCTAGGCCTACATGTTCAGCCTGCTTTACATGAGTACAAACACCAATATCCCAGCGCCTTTACTGCAATATCCCTCCATACAGTAATTGGTGAACAATCATTATAACCCAGGCAGCACCACGCAGCCTTCATTTACAAGTCTGCCAAGCATGAAATGAAGGTTGTCAATCACTCATCCTTGATAATGCATTAATAATGAAGGCAATCCATTCTACTCACTCAGTGTGCTGTCGTGTGCCCTTTGAAAACAAACAGCATAGAAACGGCTTTCTACAATATAGTCCTACTACTGTAGTGCCTCGCTGGAGAGAAGAGAAGGAAACACTGCTTGTGCTATCAAATCAAACTTTATTTGTCACGTGCGCCAAATACAACATTGTTAGACCTTACCGTGAAATGCTTACTTACAAGCCCTTAACCAACAGTGCAGTTCAAAAAAGAGTTAAGAAAATATTTACCAAATAAACTAAAGTTAAAAATAATAAAAAGTAACAATAAAATAACAATAACGAGGCTATATACAGGGGGTACTGAGTCAGTGTGCGGGGGTACAGGTTAGTTGAGGTAATTTGTACATGTAGGTAGGGGTGAAGTGACTATTCATAGATAATAAACAGCGAGTAGCAGCAGTGTATAAAACAAATGGAGGGGGGTCAATGTAAATAGTCCGGTGTCCTTTTGATTAATTGTTCAGCAGTCTTGTGGCTTGGGGAAGAAGCTGTTAAGGAGCCTCTTGGACCTAGACTTGCCGCTCCGGTACCGCTTGCCCTGAGGTAGTAGAGAAAACAGTCTATGACTTGAGTGACTGGAGTCGCTGATAATTTTTTGGGCTTTCCTCTGACACCGCCTAGTATATACAGTGGAAAGAAAAAGTATGTGAACCCTTTGGCATTACCTGAATTTCTGCATAAATTGGCCATAAAATTTGATCTCATCTTCATCTAAGTCACAACAATATACAGTACAAACACAGTCTGTTTAATCTAATAACACACAAACAATTATACATTTTCATCTCTTTATTGAACACACTGTGTAAACATTCACAGTGCAGGGTGGGAAAAGTATGTGAACCCTTGGATTTAATAACTGGTTGACCCTCCTTTGGCAGCAATAACCTCAACCAAACATTTTCTGTAGTTGTGGATCAGACCTGCACAACGGTAAGGAGGAAATTTGGACCATTCCTCTTTATAAAACTGTTTAAGTTCAGCAATATTCTTGGGATGTCTGGTGTGAACTGCTCTCTTGAGGTCATGCCACAGCATCTCAATCGGGTTGAGGTCAGGACTCTGACTGGGCCACGCCAGAAGGTGTATTTTCTTATGTTGAAGCCAGTCTATTGTTGATTTACTTCTGTGTTTTGGGTCGTTGTCCTGTTGCATCACCCAACTTCTGTTGAGCTTCAATTGGCCCACAGATAGCCTTACATTTTCCTGCAAAATGTCTTGATAAACCTGGGAATTCATCTTTCAGTCGATGATATCAAGCTGTCCAGGCCCTGAGGCAGCAAATCAGCCCCAAACCATGATGCTCCCTCCACCATACTTTACAGTTGGGATGAAGTTTTGATGTTGAGGTTTTCTCCACACATAGTGTTGTGTGTTCCTTCAGAACAACTCAACTTTAGTTTAATCTGTCCACAGAATATTTTGCCAGTAGCGCTGTGGAACATCCAGGTGCTCTTTTGCAAACTTAAAACGTGCAGCAATGTTTTTTTTGGACAGCAGTGGCTTTTTCCGTGGTGTCCTCCCATGAACACTATTCTTGTTTAGTGTTTAACATATCGTAGACTCATCAACAAAGATGTTAGCATGTTGCAGAGATTTCTGTAAGTCTTTAGCTGACACTAGGATTCTTCTTAACCTCATTGAGCATTCTGTGCTGTGCTCTTGCAGTCATCTTTGCAGTACGGCCACTCCTAGTGAGAGTAGCAACAGTGCTGAACCTTCTCCATTTATAGACAATTTGACTGATGAACATCAAGGCTTTTAGAGATACTTTTGTAACCCTTTCCAGGTTTATGCAAGTCAACCATTCTTAATATTAGGTCTTCTGAGATATCTTTTGTTCTGGGCATGGTTTTTTTATAGGGCAGGCCAGTTCTAACCAACATCTCCAATCTCGTTTCATTGATTGGACTCCAGGTGAGCGGACTCCTGACTAATTAGCTTTGGAGAAGTCATTAGCCTTGGGGTTCACATACTTTTTCCAGCCTACACTGCGAATGTTGAAATTATGTATTCAATATAGACAAGAAAAATACAATACTTTGTGTGTTATTAGTTTAAGCACACTGTGTATGTCTATTGTTGTGACTTGGATAAAGATCAGATCAAATTGTATGACCAATTAATGCTGAAATACAGGTAATTCCAAAGGGTTCAAATACTTGTTATTGCCACTGAAGGTCCTGGATGGCAGGAAGCTTGGCCCCAGTGATGTACTGGGCCGTACGCACGACCCTCTGTCGCGCCTTACGGTCAGATGCTGAGCAGTTGCCATACCAGGCGGTGATGCAATCAGATCAGAAATATTCTGTTCAAACAATGGCAAGAACAACTTAATCATATGACTTATTCGTGGAGCCTGATCTTCTTCAGGAGATGACAGATGCTGCATCATACTGACATCAACCATTCATTGGCAGGAAATAAATGGCTCAACAGAACCATGATGGTGATGACAGGGAGGCGGTGCAGCATTTGAAGCTGTCGATGTGTTGCCTTACAATAGATGATGTATCACAATGCACACACAATGTTCACTTGAGCTATGGTGTGACGTTGGCTGATGTAGGTAATAACAGTGTGGTCCTCAAGTCACTAAACGTCATGTGAGGCAGGTAAATCGTGACTTGAGTCATGGTTTGAAGGGTATACATTCCTTCCTTTGTCTCAGCTAGGGTTTATTCCACCCACCCCCACATCGCAGCAGTGGAAGTATTGCACAAGCTGAAAAATATGCTAGCGGATTCTGGGTACATTATCATGTAAACCAATAGTGCGCCCTCCCTCTCGTAGGTGGAATTACAATGTAAATTATGAGGGAGCAGAAGGAGTGCCACTGCCGACAGATTTACTGAATGAATAAAACAAAAATCGTTATAGCCACACAGTCTGATGAAAACAGCACTGTGCAGAATACAGACACACTCCACCAATACCTCGGCATCCTGTCTACAAGTTCCTCTATATCTGTTTTATTATGTGGATATATATCACTTTGGGAGCTCTTGGAGAAATTGAAAAAGTAGAACTGTCGCACCAACAGTATGACCGGGTGTATGGACAAATGGAAAAACTGTAGATTGAACAGAAAATAAACTCAACCACTCCTTCTCTTTGAGAAAACATGCATAAATAAAATATGAATTTAGAGTGGTTTTGGACCCACAACACTGCGTATACTACTACACTAAGTTGTCCATGTCTGCCTCCCAAATGGCACCCCGTTCCCTTCATAATGCACTACCTTTGACTCTCAGAACGGGAAGTTGCCCTGTGCTGTGCCTGGTCTGATCTACTGAAGCAAACATAGAGCCAGGCCAGCAGCTCTCTCTAGTCCAAAGCCTATAGCCTCACAGTAACCACTCTATCTCACCAGGCACGGTGTAAGGAAAGTATGTCAATCCCCTCTTCAGTCAGTTTAACAGCACTTTACTTACAAGGACCACAGACAGACAGCAAGACCAGCTGTCCCCAAATGGCACCCTATCTCCTTTATAGTGCACTACTTTTGACCAGGGCTCATGCAGTGCATTATATAGGGAATAGGGTACCATTTGGGCCGGATACTTTTAGCCTCTCAGAGGACTGACTTCCACACCAGTGTGATAGTACACAAGCCCTCACTCTCCCCAGTCAGTCATGGTCATCATAGTGCTCTGCCCCGAATAGGATGTTTTGTGGATGACCTTTGTTGGTGACCTATGCTGCTACCAGGATCAAAAGGGTTTAAGTAAGTAAGTAGCTGGAAAAAGACAAGTACAGGACAAGTAAGTTCATTTTGGGCTAGAGGATGAGGGTAAAACCAATCAATAAGGACTTTCTGGACATAATAATTTAGCAGCTAAAGCAGGCCTACTACTTCCCCAGCCCCGATGGTATACAGTAGCTAAACCCCCAAACAGTGAACAAACAAATGGAATTAAATGGTTCATCCACCACTTCCCTTATTCATCCTAAATGCATTTCCTGCCCTGGTGCAAATGTATGGGGATGATTTCTGATGAGGAGAATCAGACCCCACGTTCCTGGCCACAGCCGCAGGACCAGGATGTAGAGCTTGTCTGTTTCCTAAATGGCACCCTATCCTTACATCGTGCACATTTTTGACCAGAGCCCTATAAACGAGTGCACTGTATAGCGAATAGGGTGCCATTTGGGATGCAGACCCTTGTGTAAAGAAATCCATGGCTAGGGCTGTGATGGGAGCCATTCTTCACAGCTGTGTCATGTGATCAGCTCAGCTTGACTCTGGAGCGCTTCAAATCCAGAGGAAGTGTGGGTGTTTCTCTTCACCCTGCAGCTCCAGTCACAGAGGCCCCAGACACTCTAATCTCATTTGGATGGAGAGGGAAACTTTGCCTGTATGCTGTGTGCTTTGGCCTGGCTCTGCTCTGCGCAGCACCGACACTCTTTTTCTGGGGGTTTAAGTATAGCATTTCCTCAGAGTAAATGATGTGCCACTTTCTTTTGCCAGTTTTTGAGACCCTAAATAACCAGAAGGCAGAACAGAAACAGGACACAGTCCTGAGTGACCAGGTCTCTCAACGCTACAGAATGTGTCACTCCTGTCCTCTGATCCTGTTCTGCCGTCAGTACATAACAGACCTGGGTTGAACATTATATTTTATTTATTTTATATTATATTTTAGGTGTGCTTTATTGAGCTTACCAGACACGCTGGGTGGGCACTGGGCAGGGTTTGGATTTATGGTGAAATCTTAGGTACATAAATTCATACATTCTTAAATCCAGGTGTCTATGTTGTGCTTTTTGAATATTGTTGGACAAGTCAAAGATGATTAAGACCATTTACATGGTGCTGTTGATATGTTGTATTCCATCTCTCCAGTGTGACAACCTACACTATAATAACAACAGTCTCCTGTTCCATTAGTACCAGGGGGAGCGATGAGACCAAACAACTACAGAGCTGTACGACCTTCACAGTCAGTTGGAAGAGACCCAGCCTTTCCCAGTTCAACAGTTTCACAATCTCTTTCATTGTGCTGTTGCAGCTTCTTTAAAACAATGTTACTAAATGAAAAACACTAGGCTAGGCTTCTTCAATACTGTGTTGTACTACGTAGCTGTGTTTTTACCGTTTTTTATTAAAACACCACTCTGCCATATAAAACATCATTGTAATCAGTATGTTAATGTCTTTTCCATGCATCACCCCAAAAAGCCTATAAACTAGTGAAATGACCATTTTCTCCCTTCCTGCTTTTAAAGGTAGCACTGTGGCCATTGTCGACTGATCCCTCTCTTACACAGACACTTCCAATACTGTCCTCGCCTCGTTTATTTTACGGCTCCCTCTCCTTCTATTGACCGTGGCATTGTTAACTCTACCATTGGCCTCTCCATGGGCAACCCTCTCTATGTTGTGTGTTCACCCTTTGATCCATCCCTCTATATCTCTTCTATGAGCCTGGTTCACAAATCACAAGTGCAATCCAAAGACAAAGTGTAATGGTGAACACTAAGCTATAGTCTACAGGTTAACACTTGGCCTCTACAGGACAGAGAACGTAGCATGTGTCCATTCTCCATTCTATACAGGGCAAGGCCAACACTAGACTATACCTTACATTTGTTCTCCCATCTTCTCTAGTATCCCACCTCCACCTGACAACAAGCCCTCACAGAGGAGTGTTATGATGAGACAGAGACATGCCAAGGTGATATGGGACAGACAGGAGACCATTCCCTATATAGTGCACTACTTTTGACCAGGGATGTAGCCCATTGGGATGTAGCCCAGGGCTGTAATGAGAAGCCCCTGGAAGAAGAAGTGACAGGTTGAGATGGTGGAGATTTACAGTCGACCCTGATCTCATTCCGTAGCTCTCTCTCAGCCATCTGCATGACAAATGGCCTTCATTTTCTCCTTTCCCCTCGGAGGGTGGAGCCAGGAGCGCCACAGATTCTTCTGCATTTATTATCTGGTCACAGGTGCATCCCAAATGGCACCTCCAATTCCAATACAGTTCACTATATAGGGCTCTGGTCAAAAGTAGTGCACTATGTAGGGAATAGGGTGCTATTTGGGATGCAGATACAGTCTCCAGGCTGGACAATAAACCACAATGAGATTTTTCTGAGTAAACAAGCAATTCCCCCCATTTTTACTCACACCGGTCTGTGTCTTCTGTGATCAAAAAGAGAGTCAGTGCATGGGCTTGCTTAGCCAGAGTCCACATCGAAGTCTTGATGGCCATTGTTCAATTCACTGTTTTCAGATAGATATAGTGAGCCCCAAATGACACCCTATTCCCTATATAAGGAACTAGTTTTGATCAGAGCCCGGCGTGGTAGTAGTTCACTATATATGGAATAGGGTGCCATTTGGTACAGAGACATAGCCTATAGCTAATACATAAGGAAACTACAGCATAGGGGCTCTGGCAGATTAGGTGGCCGAAGCCACAGAGCTTCATAAGTCAAGGACACTCTACCCTCTTCTCCTGTTCTCTGAAAGCTGATAGCACCTAATGTTGCAGAGGGAATCTGAACAGCAAACCACACAACTAGAGACTAATGTCCCTTAGCAATACAGTAATGTACAGAAATAGACAAACACAAACCATTCACACAAATTACATTGTATTTACCAAAACAGGAGAATCAACCTGCTTCCCTAATCATGCACCAAGACAGACACAGAGAGCAACAACAAGGTGAATACTAGTATCTGAGGTGACCACTGTAATGTTACCTGACAGTTGGATGAGGGTACTCCCTGCCTGTGCATACTGCCAGCTGTGGTTATCCAACACCGCCATTATCACAGGTACCACGTGAACTCCTGATTTGACCTTTCTCTGCCTAACAAAGGAGCTAGTGAAATCCTAGGCCGTAGAGAAATCATAGGTGGCAGCCGACCATGCCTGTTGGTCTGGGTAGGCAGGCCCTGTATGTCAGGAAGAAAATCAGGCAACCTGCCTCTCGGCCTCCCGGGAACCAAGTGTTACCTCGAAGGCAATGCCAGGTCTTTTACCAATTAGAGCTTTTCTTTCTTGTCCCCCACTGCCCCCCAAATAAGATTTACTGACGAGGAGTGTTGCTTCGAATTAAGCAGTTCTGCCTCACTCTCGACTACATGGAAAAAAGTTAAGCCGTACCAAACAGTTGTCGTACATGGATTTGCGGTGGAATAGGCTTTATTGATGATTGCTTTTAATCCCCTCTCTAATTCCTGGACCCCTACCCAGCAAAATGCAGCCATTTTAATCCCACTTACAACAAGGGCTGGGCGGTATACCTCTTTTTACTATATACCGGTGTTGATACAGGAACCGGTATGGGTTTTACTTTACCTTCTATAACGATATTTCAACGTTTGTTTTGTTAAATGTGATATGCAACTCCAACGCATGTAATGTCCTTTTTTATGGTTTACTCAGTTTGCTACATGAGTCATCTCTCGCTCCGCTTCTCCTGCTGAATGCTGCTTCCCACACGCCCCGTCAGTCATTCTGCAGTATACATGGACAGATGCAAACATATGTTGGTGACAACGATGCTGCTTTCTGCAAGCGTTCTATAATTACACTATTAGTTTGTGTATCATACTGTCTGCTAGTATTTATTTTATTATCAAGTTCTAGCTAAAATAAATTGTGTTGGCTGCTAATGCTAATCGCTGGCTACCTAGCTTGCTAAATGTACTAAGTCAGAGCAAACTTTGGTAGCTAATACAGCCTGGTACTAGTACTGATGTAGGCCTAGATAAACATGTTGTTTGTGCAACAGCATCTTCCAAAAAAGAGAGGAATAGGCGAAGCTAGCATGTAGCTAGCTAGCTACATGAGGTAAGAAAACATGTATTGTAACACCTAATTAGGGTACCCTGGAAACACTGACCAACACTTTGGTTCCTACCCTGTTGATAATTCCTCCCTGGCTTATTCCTGCATTGTCATGTCAAAGAATGTATTCAAGGTGCTGCCCACTATATTCCAACTATAGAATTAGATTCATCGTTCTATTTCCATGATTCTAACAGTTCACCATTTAACTAGGCCGAGATGTTTTCCCATATTATGCAGCTCTGTGGGGCACAGTATGGAAATTATAACTAAAGTGCTGGAAATACAGACATTGTTTGACGTTGTATTGAACAGTACAAAACATTCAGAATGGAGAAAGACCCATTGAAATGACTTATAATTTGTGTTTCCACCCTAGGGTCATGAACTATACATAAAACACATTTAGAACTTTTATTATTAAAAAAACATAATATACAGTCAATGCTGTCAAAAATGTGAAAAATATCATTGTATGATATTTTGGCCATATAGCCCAGCACTACTTACAACCAATATTCCCTCTAATCTTTTGGGACACTGAGCACATTTTTTGTATTTTGAGCAGAAACTTGAACGTTGTGACACTTTTGTGTAACTTCCAGCGCGCATTTGTAGTGAACACTGAGGCTGTACCTTTACAGTTTTAGACAGTGGCCTACCAACAAAACCAATGGAGCAAATCCTATAACATTGTCACATGAAAATAGCTTTAGATTTCTATGATATAGCCTACAGTAACCAATATGTGCTGTTCAATGCAGGCCTACATTGCATGAGACTTTTAAACACGTTTTTACATTATGAAGGGCTTGACATTAATTTATGATTTTTCACTTGATCTGTAACACCATGGGCCAAATAGGTGACTGTATATTGACATTGCATTGTATTGTATTGTGTTATATGATGTAATATGTAAAGTAATTATTATTACCATACAGAGAATTAGATAATGTAGGCTACCCCTCCGCCTATTGGCTTATTTGCATAGTCAAGCCTGTCTCAAAATACAACACTGCCCTTTTAATTAAGACATAAGCTTTTTACCTGACTGGCTTTTCAAAGATATGACCAGAACCAAGAACTCATTGATACCCCTATTATAGCCAGTATCTTTAGTCAATCAGAGAGAGGCTGTCCAGCAGGGAGATTACCATGTAGCTAGGTTTAAAGCTTTCTGTTTCTCTTAATAGGGGCGAAAGCAGAAGTAACTTGGAGGTGGTTTATTTAGCCTTGGCTCACTAAGGCAAATGATCTGTAAAAGGACTTTACTTACAGCCAATAACACACAAAGACAGACCACCTGAATGACGTAATGTGGCACTAACACAGAAAGCATATAACATAGGTCAATCAAATTGAATCACATTTATTTAGAAAACCCTTCTTGCATCAGGAGTTGTCACAAGGTGCTTATACAGAAGCCCAGCCTACAACCCCAAAGAGCAAGCAATGCAGATGAAAGCGAAGGGTATTCATTTTGACATACCATTCTCTTCAGAAGTTTGACTTTGGTCCGTTAGCGCCAGTCTCCCCTGCTGTCTCCCCTGCTGTCTCCCCCTGTCCCTCAGAAAGCCCATGTAGAGGAAGCGAAAGAGAACTGTGAGTCCTGCCATTACCAGATCAGATCTGAGATCTCTCTACCAACTGGAGATGACTAAAACCAGTAAAGTAAAGTTGGCTCCCAGTCTAGTAGCTGACTGCCTGGAAACTCTCCTTAGGAACAACAAGGCTCTTCTCTGAGGCCTGTCCAGGGTGGTCAGTCGGTCTGTGGTCAGGCACGTATCTCACTAAGCCATCAGGAATAAATAACTGGGGAGGCAAAACAGTCCTCCAAAACAGGGGGAGTCAGCTGTCTGTCAGAGAGAGAGCGAGAGAGAGAGAGAGAGAGAAAGACAGACAGAGAGAGAGGGGGGGGGAAGAGGGAGAGAGAGAGAAAGAAAGAGGAAGGGGGTAGGGGGCAAATAGTGGTACTGGCAGTAGTGGTGGGGAGTGAGGTGGCATGACAAAGATGGGTTGTGGTGGTGAGGTCGGTGCCCACAGCTGCAAAGACATGGCAGCAGCAGCTGTGCCCTCCCGTTCTTAACCCCACCCCACCCCAACCCCCCCACCCACCTTTAACCCACCGATCCATTTCACCAACCCCCACCCCCAAATGCCAACACACCTCTGCAGTATCCAGAGAGACGCTCCTAGTATCCTGAGTTAGTCAGGTGACCAGGGTGTAAACAGCCTCCGTTGTTTAATTATAACCCCTATTATACCACCGTGGGATTTAGCCTGGCTGCCCTATTCCACTGAGGCGAATCAAACCAGATCATGCCCAGCTCCTCTCACTGCCCCCCTCTCCCCTCACAACAGAGAGCCAAACACAGAGCCAGGAGAGAGAGAGAGGGGGAGAGAGAAAGAGAGGAAAGGAGAGAAAGGGAGAGGGAAGAGAGAGGGAGAGAGTGAAGAGAAAGGGAGAGAAAGAACACACATCGATAGAGAGAGAGAGTGTATAAGGCCTTCACATTGTCACAGTGCTGCAAACTGGGCAGCACAGCACAGCAGCTGAGGCTAAACGATGGAGGTCAGACAATGGAACAAGTGCAGAACTCAGTGCGCTCTGAGAAGCCTATTCATTAGGACATTCTATGAAATGCAGCTTCGATTGTGAGGCGGTAACAAAAGCAACTCAATAAACCAATCGGAATTAAATAACACTCGACAACCAAGCACAGGGGAGAGAAAGGAGATTTCTTTGTGGACGGTTTCCAGACAAATGCAATGACTCTGTAAGAGACATGGTCCTCTGGCTCCAGTGGTCAATAGACAATGTGCCTTTTAAACGGTCAGCCGCTGGTGCTCTCCTGATGTATTACACTAACAAATACACAACAACAGACTATTTCAACAGCTTATTTCTAAGAGTCAATGTGCACCATGTAGTAGATACAAAAGGAGAGGATGCATGCTTTTAAAAACGGTTATGCAGTAAGCAATATTACATATACCTGTATACCCCGGTAATGTCACATCCTAACCTTAGCGCATCGTATAGTTAGCCTTGTTAGTGTGTATCTGAGTGGGGAACATGGGTTGTAGAAGTTTGCGTTGTGGCCCTTGTGGCCTATCTAATGTCTAATGATGTGTGAGCCGGTCTGTGCTGTTGTGACCATCCCTGTCAACTCAGCTGCTCTGAGGGAATGAGCAGTTGTCAGGCCAGAGACAGATGGGAGGAAAGATGGTAGACGTCACAACTGTACACATGCCCGCGCTATGTATGGACCCAGCCTAAATTCTTCACCACATTCTACAAGTAGGGGCATTAACAGCTAACTTCTGCAGCGGTCTCCAGCAGGAAGACCTGGGAGAGTTGATTGTTGGTACAGCATTGCACAGTGCCAGTTAGCTAATGAGCTACATTCATCTGCAGTCCCTTATGCAGGGCAGTGTATGCATCTTTTTTTTCACCTTTATTTAACTAGGCAAGTCAGTTAAGAACAAATTCTTATTTACAATGACAGCCTACACCGGCCAAACCCGAACGACGCTGGGCCAATTGTGCGCCGCCCTATGGGACTTCCAATCACGGCCGGTTGTGATACAGCCTGGATTTGAACCAGGGTGTCTGTAGTGACGCCTCTAGCACTGAGATGCAGCGCCTTAGACTGCTGTGCCACTCAGGAGCCGAGCATCTGATCTGCTCCGTGTTCTTTTTATGCTTGCTGCACTACATGTTTTTGGTGTGAGCCGACCTATTGTCTTTTGAGGCACCAGCCATTGAGAGGAAACAATAAAGTTTTGTGTGGTGTTCCCCGAGGTGAACTTAAGGAGGAGGAGAGGGAGGAGGAAGAAGAGAGGAGGAGGAGTAGGGAGCGGTAAGAGAGGAGGAGGGAGAGGGAGGAAAAGGAGGAGAAGGAGAAGTAAAAGTTATTTATTTTCCCTTTTGTACTTTATTAATTATTTGCACATCATTACAACACCGTATATAAACAACAAAATACATTTGGAATGTCTTTATTCTTTTAGAACTTTTGTAAATTTGTATTGCTCATTTCACTTTTGTTTATTATCTATTTCACTTGCTTTGACAACGTAAACATATGTTTGTCACGTTCTGACCTTTATTTCCTTTGTTTTGTCATTATTTAGTATGGTCAGGGCGTGAGTTGGGGTGGGCAGTCTATGTGTGTTTTTCTATGATTTTGGGATTTCTATGTTTCGGCCTAGTATGGTTCTCAATCAGAGGCAGGTGTCATTAGTTGTCTCTGATTGAGAATCATACTTAGGTAGCCTGGGTTTCACTGTTGTTTGGTGGGTGATTGTTTCCTGTGTTTCAGTGTTTGTGCCACATGGGACTGTTTCGGTTTGTTCACATGTATTGTTTTTGTATTTTGTGTTCATGTTGAGTTTTTCTTATTAAAACATGGACACTTACCACGCCGCATCTTGGTCCGATCCTTGCTACACCTCCTCAGAAGAGGAGGAGGAAAACCTTTACAATGTTTTCCATGCCAATAAAGCCCCTTGAATTGAATTTGACATTGAAGTAAGAGGAGTAATTTCCCACTGGACACAGATGTCCGTACACTGCTAAATAGTGTCTACTTTTGCCCAGGGTTCAATGATGAAAGTATTGAACCACAAAAAAACCCTTGGGATTCCCAGAACCCAACCCACATCAGCCATTGTGTAATAAAACACTGGCTGTCAGGGCAGATAGATGAATGCATACACAGTTGTTGTGGACTGACTGGTCTTGGTGAGCTACTGTCTGTCTGTCTGTCTGCTGCTCTGTTATATGAGTAGAATGTTAACAACACACACAGGTTGTTTTTCTGGATGAAAAAGGGGCATAGGTGTGGCAGGGGCGTGGCAATGGGCACAGCTGAATTTCCAACACCCTCCATCTTGGAAGTGTAGAGACATTTTAGAATTTTTAAGGCAATTTGCTGCAATTCAAACATTTCTCCATGGAGCTGAGGGAATTTGTTGCAGTTTTAAAGCAAATTTGCTGCAATTCTATGCATTTTTCAATGGAGCTGAGCGAAAATTGTTGCAGTTTTAATTAAAGGGTATTTCCTGCAATTCTAAGCACTTTACAATGGCTAATGCCGTGTGTGTTCTTATGCTCAAACATAACAAAATCAAAAATGTTAAATTCATTCTATTATATTTTCTACATACTTTATATCTGGTTTTACTCTTAAGTTTTTCCATCCAAACTGTTTATTACATTTCGTACACTGTTTGGGCTTGTTGCCCAATTTAACACTTAGGTTGCCCACCCAAGGATTACAATGGCAGAAAAATCCCTACACACACACACACCCTTGGGGTTCAGTCAGCCAATCGGAGCGGTGATAGCCCTTGTTGCCGTCTCAGGAGTGAAGGCTTCATCTGACCTGGGTTAAACTGCTGGCTGCAGGATTGTTATCCAATCATGTAGGCTACGATCTCTAGCACCCTCCAATCATTGGTGACGATAGGAGGGGTGGTAGGTGGGAGCTTAAGGAGGTAACATTACTCAGCCAAGAAGACAGCACAGATGAGCTCATTTAAACATGGAGGTTGCTAGTTTGACCAGGGCTCTGGCCAAAGCTGTGCACTATATAGAGAATAGGGTGCCATTTGGGACGCAGTACTAGTCTCTGATGGGATTATTGGCAGCAGCTTTGTTACATTGAAACTAAAGCCTGGCTCACATCCTCTCACATTACCTTTTCATTTCACTATGTTTTTAAAATGTATTTTATTTTATTTCACCGTTATTTAACCAGGTTTTTGCAGATGCCGACTGGTGTTTTTATAAAGGTTTGGAAGGTTTCTCTGTTAGGCAGATAGTATTTTAGCCAATTATCTCTACTGCTGTCAATGTTGTAATCCTCCTCAGTCACGACATTGGGATATCTTCTGGTCTGTGTTCACATCAACGATACATCCCAAACGGAACCCTATTCCTTATATAGTGCAATACTATTGAAAAGTATTGCATTGTTGGGTTTTGAGTTTGCAAGAAAGGCATTTCATTGTACTTGTGCATGTGACATTAAAACATGACACTTGAAACTTGAGACCAGCTGGGTTCAAATAGTACCCCAAATAGTTTTATCGGTCTCTTTCTGTCAATATAATCATTTGACTAGACAATCCATGTCAGATAAAGTGCATGGGTCTAAACAGGGTCAACTTCCGTGCTAGTTCCTGCCCGAACAATGGAAATAAACTGCTCAACATGGGTCACATCCCAAATGGTCCCCTTTTCCATATACAGTGCACTAGTTTTGACCAGAGCCATATGGGGTATTGGGTCACGTCCCAAATGGTCCCCTTTTCCATATACAGTGCACTAGTTTTGACCAGAGCCATATGGGGTATTGCACTATATAAGGAATAGGGTGCCGTTTGGGATGTATCCTTGATGTGAACACAGACCAGAAGATATCCCAATGTCGTGACTGAGGAGGATTACAACATTGACAGCAGTAGAGATGCTTGGCTAAAACACTATCTGCCTAACTAACAGAGAAACCTTCCAAACCTCACAATAAAAACGGCAGTCTGCATCTGCAAAATACTGACACCAGCTAAACATACTGAAATAAAAAGATAATGTGAGCCAGGCATTTAGTATCTCTGTAACAAAGCTGCTGCCAATACTCTGTAACAAAGCTGCTGCCAATACCATCAGAGACTAGTACTGGGTCTCAAATGGCACCCTATTCCCAGAGCCCTGGTCAACAGTAGTACACTATGTAGGGAATAGGGTGCCATTTGGGATGCAAACAATGTCAATTCTAATGCAGAATCAAAGACCGGTCCCAGCACCCCACTGCTCATCACTATGAAACACCCACAGACACATCTTCCATATTCATGTCTTCATTGAATTATATGACATGGGGCCAGTCACCCCTCACCCACCTTATTACCAGACCAACTGGGTTCAAATAGTATCTGTTTTCTTTCAAATTCCTCTTTGAGTGACTGCCTGGGGTGCCAGATGGGCGTGGTTTGCCCTTTTGGGACTATTTAATTTATTCCATTGAGCCAGAATAGCTTAATAAAGTGTAGCTTAAGTATTTGAAAGAAAACATCTTTAATTATTTGTAACTTTTTTTCTTATTCAAATGTTTTATTTTATTTTTTTAACTGCCTTGTGGGTTAGGGTTTGTAAGTAAGCATTTCACTGTAATACCTGTTGTATTCGGCGCATGTGACAATTACAATTCAATTTGAAATCATACTTGGACCAAACTACCCGAGGGGAATGAATGAGAAAGCTCTGTAGGTGTTACTACAGAGGGACAGTTGATATATGACAGACCATTGAGACATACAGCAGGTAATAGACCCCTAAAGGTAACCCTATCCCAGACAATGTTTACAGCAGGGTGAGGACTCTCCCTTGGGCAAACTTATTTCAGGCTCGGTAGAACACTAGGCTAAAGAGCAGGCCTGAGTCGACCTAACAAGTCCTGTCAAGCCATTCATACACCACCACACATACAATAAAAAGATCCCAGATGCATCCTAAATAGGAGCGTTTTCCCTTTATAGTGCACTACTTTTGACCAGAGCCCTATGGGGAATAGGGCACCATTTGGGATGCATCCTGTCTCTCTTATCAGCTGCAAACCAAGCAAATGACCTGGGATAGCAGCTAGCTAGCATACCAGAGGAACAGCCTGAATTCCTGTATTCTAGAAGTAAACAAGACAGTTTTACAATGTCAATGGAATGATGAATTCTCAAAAACAACAGATAACAGTTTTGTCCGCCTCTTTCTGTCAATATAATCATTTGACTAGACAATCCATGTCAGATAAAGTGCATGGGTCTAAACAGGATCAACTTCCATGCTAGTTCCTGCCCGAACAATGGAAATAAAGCGCTCAACATGAGTTGTGTCCCAAATGGTGCCCTTTTCCCTATATAGTGCACTAGTTTTGACCAGGGCCCATGTAGTGCATTAGTTTTGATCAGAGCCCATGGGCCCAGGTCAAAAGTAGTGCACTATATAGGTAATAGGGTGCCATTTGGGATGTAACCATGAAGAAGAGGAAAGACATCTAGCTAGAAGGAGAGTGTGTGTTCAATCCAAACACCTGCAGGGCTGTGAGTCTGTTAAAATCCTGCTGGTTCCTGTTTACAAGCTGTGGAGTCACAGCTTGCTCCCACAGGAACAACCATGGAGGACTTTCAATGGTCTACTAGTCTACACACACACACACACACACACACACACACACACACACACACACACACACACACACACACACACATGAGAGATGGACAAATAGGCGGTAATAGCTGGCTTTTGGACAGTATTGTTTTTTAAAGCCATATAAATAAAACTGCTGCAGGCCAATTGAAAAAAAATCCCATTGTAAAATAATGCTTTTTAGCCTATTCACTGACGGAAATACCAGTCTATGTATATACATTTGACCGGTCATGCTTATCGGTCTATAGGTTAATTTGCATAATCTAGAAATAGCCACAAGATGGTTTTTGAATACCGTCAATACCGTTGAAACTATTTAATTGATGTTTGTTTTTATAAATGGGAATATTTGTATCTAAATTTAAGTAAATACCTGCAGTCAACTTGGGCAATGAGTTAGGAGATAAAGAAGATTGCGTTCTTCATTTCACCTGTCACATAATGTTTCATTATGAAGTAGAGGTTGACCGATTAATCGGCATGGCCGATTAATTAGGGCCAATTTCAAGTTTTCATAACAATCGGTAATCGGCCTTTTTGGACGCTGATTACATTGCAATCTACGAGGAGACTGCGTGACAGGCTGACCACCTGTTACGCGAGTGCAGCATCAAAAGGACCATGTGGCTGCAAGGAGCCAAGGTAAGTCGCTAGCTAGCATTAAACATATCTTATAAAAAACAATCAGTCTTCACATAGTCACTAATTAACTACACATGGTAGATGATATTACTAGGTTAACTAGCTTGTCCTGCGTTGCATATAATCAAAGTGGTGCCTGTTAATTTACCATCGAATCACAGCCTACTTCAACTTCGCCAAACGAATGATGATTTAACAAAAGCACATTCGTGAAAAAAGCACAATCGTTGCACAATTGTACCTAACCATAAACATCAATGCCTTCCTTTAAATCAATACACAGAAGTATATATTTTTTAAACCTGCTTATTTAGTTAAAAGAAATGCATGTCAGCAGGCAATATTTACTAGGGAAATTGTGTTACTTCTCTTGCGTTCAGTGTAAGCAGAGTCAGGGTATATGCAACAGTTTGGACCGCCTGGCTCATTGTGAACTGTGTGAAGACCATTTCTTCCAAACAAAGACCGTAATTCATTTGCCATCATTTTACATAATTATGACATAACATTGAAGGTTGTGCAACGTAACAGCAATATTTAGACTAGATAAAATACAGAACGTTTCCGTATTTCACTGAAAGAATAAACGTTTTGTTTTCAAAATGATAGTTTCCAGAATTTACCATATTAATGACCAAAGGCTTGTATTTCTGTGTGTTTATTATAATTAAGTCTATGATTTGATATTTGATAGAGCAGTCTGACTGAGAGGTGGTAGGCAGCAGCAGGCTCGTAAGCATTCATAAAAAGAGCACTTTACTGCGTTTGCCAGCAGCTCTTAGCAATGCTTGAGGCACAGTGCTGTTTATGACTTCAAGCCTATGAACTCCCAAGATTAGGCTGGCAATACTAACGTGCCTATAAGAACATCCAATAGTCAAAGGCATATGATGTTTTTGCATTATTTCAACCAAATTGAACATGTTTCATTATTATTATAATGTTACAACATACTCAGTGGTATGGTAAAGGTCTGCAATTCCAATTTATATTCATTATACTGGTGTTTTCTCTTCCTTACTTACTTGGCTTAAACCTCCAGCATGGCTCTCCACATGGCTTGAATAAAGAGGGTTTATTCATTAGACTAAATTGATTTTATTCATTTATTATATTAAGTTAAAATAAAAGTGTTCATTGTTCATTCATTTGTAAATGAGAACTTGTTCTCAACTTGCCTACCTGGTTAAATAAAGGTGAAATAATTTTTTTTTTTAAATTCAGTATTGTTGTAATTGTCATTATTACAAATATATATAAACATCGGCGATTAATCCCAATCTGATTTTTTTGGTCCTCCAATAATCGGTATCAGCGTTGAAAAATCATAATCGGTCGATCTCTATTATGAAGCTTACCAGTACTAGTCCCCAGTCATGTGGTGTTTGTTTACAAGCACACAACAACAAGAGACCGGAGCCTTGTGAGTCACTCACTGTTGGCCAGCCAGGTGATCTAGTTATAGTATGGAATTCACAACTAAAATATATGTTCTAACTATTTAGTTAACTGTTTAAACATTTGTGAAATGTTCTGCAGTTGTGCATTTGGTGTTTTAATTAAGTAGCTAGTTGGCCATCTAGCTAAGTGGTTAGCTTCTTCCAAAATCATGTTTTGCTTGGTAACACAGAGATTCCCTGAATCCTGAATCCTGAATCAAAAATAAAATTTATTTTGTGCATGCAGCAAACTGTGAGTAGCATTTTTTAGCTACTTGTATAACTTTATGAGCTGGGATGTCTGTCCTGCAAATACTTTAGGCCAGAGACTATAAAATGTTCACAATGCACTTGTTAGCATCTAGATAGCATTCTCTATGGGATTGTACATGTACATTTGTATTTAATATCGCCCCTTGTGTTCAGTGCCGGTATTACTGAATATCCCGGTTTGCACAAGGTCAGTATGAAGGTATAACAATCTGGATACCGCCCAAGCCTAAGGGTGTCTATTTTCATTACTCGTTATGTTTATCACACACACACACACACACACACACACACACACACACACACACACACACACACACACACACACACACACACACACACACAGCATGCAGATACAAAGCCTATGAGCGGAAATCTGTCAGACAGCGTGAGAGCTGCTGCTACAGCTTCTTATACACTTATTAGTTGCTGCTGGAGTGAAGCATGTGCTTTTATAAGCCCAATCATTGCGTAACAATCCTAAATGAGATTGCGTGTTAAAAAACCATTTTGATGGCCACGAAAAAATTTATTTTTATTATTTTTATTTCTCAACTGGTAATTGAAGCACACTTCCCATTCGCCATTCAAGTGCATAATGGCAACGATAGGCAGGCTTCAGCGCATCACACACCCCTTTGCAATGAGCTGGAGGCAGTAACATGTGCATTTTCAAAATATATATGTCAATGTTTGAAACCTGAACGTTTTACCTCATATTATGAGGCATGTCTTACATTGCTTCAAAGTAAGATCCGACCATAGAAACGTGGAGGCAATTATTTTATAAAGACTTATGCCGTGGAATCAGTAGCCTATTTCTCTCATGTTCGATTGGTTTTCAAATCAACTTTCTTTCATTGTCTAGCAGTTAAATTAAAATGTCAAATGTCCAGCACCACATTTTCCTAACGAAAACCCTGACACACACACACATACAGATACAAACACAAACACGCAGCTTCTAGCATAAAACAATAACGCCTGTTACTGCCAAATCTTGTTATTTACCAGTACATGTTATAGAGGCATTTTCTTTCACAGATGCAATCAGTGCTGTTGTTGATCCTTGTCCAGTCAGCACAGTGAGATAGTGATGGATATGGGATCTTGTGTTACAGTGTGTGTGTTCTGTATGTCCCTGCGTGTGTGTGTTGTGCACCCAGTGGTGCATACACCAGCGTTAGTGTTTATGAGCTCATTATATCCCCAGGCAGTGCAAAGACAGCCCCTGCCCTCTCCAGCTCTATCACTGAACAGGCTTTCACTACACTTCTCCCTGTCAAAAACAAAACTGCCAGTCCTCTGAACACAGACTGGACACCAGAGTACATCTCATATGTTTTCCTCTGGATGGAGGGTCACATCCTGTGTCCCAACACCGTTGTTGTAGAGCTGGAAAGTCAAACACTCCTTTTGTAAACAGAAGCCTTCCAACAACAGCCTCTATCTGGTGGTATATCAGATAGGAAAACAGCAAATACGGAACACAGCCAGCTAGAGCCACACTATTAGCCATCTGTATGTACTAGTGAGCCTCCTCTTGACTGAGAGTGTGGACATATTTAAAGCACCACAAAATTAGCAAAAGATTGCACAGCTATTCAGATCATTGCCAATTAGATTTTCTTTCTGGGTTCTGCTGCAGATCCTATCCCAAGGATTAATCTGCCAGCTGTTTATTTTGGTTGAGCTGAGAGCGCTCCACTATCTTAAACATTGAAAAACAGGCCACGCAGTGGGAAAGAAGCTGCAGTTCCTAATTGTGGATGTTCTGCTGCTCTTATTTGGCTAATTGTAGGTCTTTCGGAGTTAGGTTTCCATTCAAAAAAAGCGCATAACCACATCTGAATGTGTACTCTGACTCCACCCCATCTTTGAATGGAAATAAGACTACAGTACCATAGGGTGGAAAAAGCCTCTCCTTCTCAGTCACAGTGCTAGACAGCCAAGCATGTAAACATTGAACTAAGAAGCTAAATGCAGTATAAGATCGTGCCTCCTTCTTTCCCCAGCGTTTACTAACATATTCAAACTGTCCTCTTCAATATGGCTGCCTGTCACCAACATCCGTGTAACCAGGGCAAAGAGATCTCAAAAATGCACATCATGTGAATAATGTGTTTATGTGAGACAGAAAGAATCACTGTCCACATTACCATTTTATAACCGTGTTAAAACCGGGTCAAAAGTAGTGCACTATATAGTGAATAGGGTGCCATTTCAGATGCAGCCCAGCGCCTGGTTCCTGCAGTCTGTGGTCCCTCCCTCCCAGTCCAGCAGGTGTCAGTACACACTGCCCAGTCAGTCACAGTGAGGGCACAGGCACACCAGGGAGGGAGGGATCCAGCCCCAAATCCTCCATCCGGTCTCCACTGCCCCCAGGGGGGAGAAAGGAAAATAGGGCACAGCTTAGATGAGAGGTCACCTTCCGTTGATTCTTAATGTTATTATAGCTAGTGAACTAATGTTACAACATACTCAGTGGTATGGTAAAGGTCTGCAATTCCAATCATATTCATTATACTGGTGTTTTCTCTTCCTTACTTACTTGGCTTAAACCTCCAGCATGGCTCTCCACATGGCTTGAATAAAGAGGGTTTATTCATTAGACCTACACCTAACCTTCCACACACTGTCATTTCTTTATAATAGAGATTAGATGCTACTTGATGCTACACCTGCCAGTCTGTCTGTTTAGAGACTAGCGAAGAGCTGAACCAATCCAAGGCTTACCGTAGAGGAGCAAGGTATTCATAGGGCAACATTTTTATTTCAATGGGGATTCTACATTGAGCATGCTTTTTAGTCAAGGAAAGCACATAGAACCTAGCCGAAAACACCCCCAAGTAGAAAATGTATTTATATATATATATATATATATATATATATATATATATATATATATATATATATATATATATATATATATATATATATATATTTTAAAAACATTATTTAACCTTTATTTAACTAGGCAAGTCAGTTAAGAATAAAAACTTATTTACAAGGATGGCCTACCAAAAGGCAAAAGGCCTCCTGCGGGGGGCACAGACAACAGCACAAAAGGCAAGAAGGTAGAGACAACAATACATCACGCGAAGCAGCCACAACTGTCAGTAAGAGTGTCCGTGGCTGAGTCTTTGAATGAAGAAATTGAAATAAAACAGTCCAGTTTGAGTGTTTGTTGCAGCTCGTTTCACTCGCTAGCTGCAGTGACCTGAAAAGACGAGCAACCCAGGGATGTGTGTGCTTTGGGTACCTTTAACAGAATGTGACTGTCAGAACGGGTGTTGTATGTGGAGGATGAGGGCTGCAGTAGGCATCTCAGATAGGGGGGAGCGAGGCCTAAGAGGGTTTTATAAATAAGCATCAACCAGCGGGTCTTATGATGGGTATTCAGAGATTACCAGTTACAGAGGAATATAGAGTGCAGTGATGTGTCCTATAAGGAGCATTGGAGTCAAATATGATGGCCGAATAGTAAAGAACATCTTGCCGCTCGAGAGCACCCTTTCCGATCTATAAATTACGTCTCCGTGATCTAGCATGGGTAGGATGGTCATCTCAATCAGGGTTAGTTTGGCATCTGGGGTGAAAGAGGAGCACTTACGATAGAGGAAACCAAGTCTAGATTTAACTTTAGCCTGCAGCTTTGATATGTGCTGAGAGAAAGACAGTGTACAGTCTAGCCATACTCCCAAGTACTTTTATGAGGTGACTAGCTCAAGCTCTAAACCCTCAGAGGTAGTAATCACACCGGTGGGGAGAGGGGCATTCTTCTTACATGACCTTTGTTTTGGGGGTGTTCAGAACAAGGTTAAGGGCAGAGAAAGCTTGTTGGACAATAAGAAAGCTTTGTTCTAGAGCTTTTAACACAAAATCCAGGGAGGGGCCAGCTGAGTTTAAGACCGTATCATCTGCATATAAATGGATGAGAGATCTTCCTACTGCCTGAGCTATGTTATTGATGTAAATTGAGAAGAGTGTGGGGCCTAGGATCGAGCCTTGGGGTACTCCCTTGGTGACAGGCAGTGGCTGAGACAGCAGATGTTCTGACTTTATACACTGCACTCTGTGAGAGAGGTAATTAGCAAACCAGGCCAAAGACCCCTCAGAGACACCAATACTCCTTAGCCGGCTCACAAGAATGGAATGGTCTACCTTATCAAAAGCTTTGGCCGTCAATATAAATAGCAGCACAACATTCCTTTCAATCAAGGGCAATGGTGACATCATTTAGGACCTTTAAGGTTGCAGTGACACATCCATTACCTGAACGGAAACCAGGTTGCAATCCAGAGAGAATACTATAGACGTCAAAAAAGCCAGTCAGTTGATTATTGTTTTTCCAACACTTTTGATAAACAGGGCAAAATAGAAATTGGCCTATAACAGTTAGGATCAGCTTGCATCCCCAGCATTCCTATGTTCTACCTACCAACCTTTTCTCTATAGTCATCACTGTGTTAGAGACACATACATACGACAGCCTCTTGAAATATTAAACGTTTTAATGCCAGTGCACTTTTTCTCAACACAAATGTCCATCCTACTTCATTCCTTTCCACTCAGGCCTGGCTACATTGCAGAGATCTGAAACAATCGATTTTTTAAAAAAAATCTAATTGACAACATAATGGTGCAGGCCTGTGTGTATCTCCTGTTGGAAGAGTCATTACAATTATTTTAAAGATCTGTCAGTTACAAATTCAACCATGACTATAAATATTCTTACAATCTGTTGAGTCAGACACCCACTCCTTCGCCCTCAGATTGAGGCAGAAGGACGTTCACAGTCTGGGTATTTTATCTGGGCCAAACTCAAAACTCCTTCCAAGCCTCTTTATACAGACTAGTTCTGCATAATGGGTTGTGGTGTCCACACCAGATGAGAGCCTTGTGACGTAGCTAGCTGCCAGGCTGCCTTTGGATTACCTTAGCCAAGATAATGGTAATAGTGATGGCATGGTACTGGAGCAGGTCCAAGTCGACAGTCAGAGATTATGAACTCCTCAGACGAGCTGAGCTCTTTCTGTTCAGTTACGCTGTCCTGCCCTTTGGACAGGCTCAGTCTACAGCTTTCGCTCCCCCAGAGGAACAAACAAGCCACATCACACCAAATCCCCACAGCACGATGAGATAAATAAAGCATAACAACTCTTACCCCCCCCCCCCCACCCTAAAAAAAGACATAGCCTAAGTAACACATCTACGACAATAAACAACAGCGTTGCCCTCATCATTTTTGTTTTTTGAAAATAGTCCAAAATAGTTTCTTAGTCATTCAACACATGACCACCCGCTTTTCTCTCAGCTCGGTGACCTAATTTGCCACTAGAGGATGAAATGAAAGGACCAATTATCTACAGGGATCTCTGAAAGGAGAGGAGAGCAGTGGAGGACAAACAGTATCAAGTGTCAGGATGAAAGAAAGACTCCCAACACATGAAGGAGAACATGAAGACTGACCAGACAAAGCCATTTTACAAACTAAATGACATAGGTCATGTTCAGTAGTGCATATTGTAGCAAAACATTTTTAAATGGAAAACTAAAATTAGTGTTTCTTATTGGATAAGTTCAGGTAGTCGTTCCCCTGATTCCCTCTGTTTTAAAAATGTTCTCCATACTGGAAAGTGACACAATCATATTAGCCTCATGATAACTGAGATAATCCCATTCTGATGAGCACAGTCATAATCAGCCAATTGTAAAAATGACTGTTACAAGGGCAGCAAGCACAACTAAACAGATGAACCATAGAAAAAGACATGCCAAAAATAAATGACAATTACAGAAATAAATAGCTTTTTGTCCTGTCCTGATTCAGCACTGACTGTCTCCATAAATAGGCCATTGTTTGGTGAAGAAAGAAGAGAGCCTCACTAGCCATGAAACCATCAGGGATGAGAATATCATTCCACAAGGTAGCTACTTACAGAGTCCTGTGGAGAGAATCTGCATGTCTCTTCCCTTCTCACACTGTTCAGCTCATGAACAAGCCAGGAGGCAGCAGAGAGGAGCGGCTCTCACTAGAATAGCTTTAGCTCCATGAACCAGGGACCAGTGAGGACCAGGGACCAGTGAGGACCAGTGAGGACCAGGGACCAGTGAGGACCAGGGACCAGTGAAGACCAGGGAGGACCAGTGAGGACCAGTGAGGACCGAGGATCAGTGAGGACCAGTGAGGACCAGTGAGGACCAGGGACCAGTGAGGACCAGGGACCAGTGAGGACCAGGGACCAGTGAGGACCAGTGAGAACCAGGGACCAGTGAGGACCAGTGAGGACCGGTGAGGACCAGGGACCAGTGAGGACCAGTGAGGACCAGTGAGGAAGGATGGTGCTTGCTATCTGCTATCTCTGTGTTCTCCCCAGTGCTCTGTATGAGCATGTCAACAGGCCCCTGTGCTAAGAGCTTTGGAATAGAACCAGCCAAACCCCATTCAGCTTCCTTTACATTACAGTCAGTGCAATACCACCACCTCTACCCAACCCAATCTCTGGACCATGAAAGCTATCTCTGCCTCCCTATTGGTTGGTGTGGGGGAGGAGGGACCTTCCAGAGGCTGAAGATGGGAGTGTAGAGAGGACTAGAACCTCTCTCTCACATGCATCAGTGCTCTCTAGCAACAGAACCGGCAGTGCTCTCTCTGAGGTTGTGTCCCGTCCCTAGTCTGTCCTCCGAGGTGTGTGTGTGTGTGTGCATGAATGTGTGTGTGTGTGTGAGAGGGGTTGCGTCTCCCCCCTGAGGGCACTGCATGCTGTCAGGCTGTGTTTTGTCATTCTCTAGGCAGGCTGAGTGCTGCTGCCTGTGAACTGACTGACTCTGGGAGGGACATTGGGGCCATGGACACAGCAGCAGAGGTCTGGACAGGTGGCTTAAACACCAGAAATGACCGCCAGACACTGTGTCCCAAATGGCATGCTATTCCTTTTATAGTGCATTACTACACTCACTCTCTCTCGACTACAAAGTACTGTGAAAGGTGTGTTATGTTGTAACTTGTAACAACTGTAAACCAGTACAGTAAACCAGTACATGAACTTTAGCTAGATCCAGCTTTCCTGAAACAATGTTCCTTTTGGCAGCGCACCACATTAACTCATCTACAGTAATCCATTCATGCTGACCACATTGCACTAAAGAGTCAAATCCACAGGTAACAAGCTAATCCAGAGGAAGTGGTAACCTAGTAACATGGATGTGTTTTGGGTAAATTAATAATACCCAGGTTGAGGTTGCTGTGGCTGGAACGAGGTGTGATGATGTGTTGCCTTTCCTAACACCCAGGGTTAGCCTGGTGAAACCAGACTGAAACAGTAGATAATGCATTGTTCAGTCTGGTTCAACCAGGCTAACACAGAGAAAGTGAGAAAATGAGCAGAGGCTCAGCGGCAGGGTGTATTAATAGGCGACCTGGATCACTAGCATGCTGCCTCTCTGTCGCCCTGCCAGGACGCTGAGTCTCTGAGTCTGATCTGAGACCAGTCCGTGTTTGTCTTCATCAACTCATCAACATACCAGGACTACAGTCTCAATCTGCAATAATGGACGTTTGAACCACAGCAAGGCCTGTGTTGTCTCGGTCTAAAAAGACTGTTGGTTTCTTGCAAGTCATTTGATTACTTATATTATTATATATATAAGGCTCAGTGCAGTCAAAGACTCAGTGCAATCAAATACTTTTCCTGTGTTTTATATATATTTCCACACTATGAGGTTGGAATAATACTGTGAAATAAAAAATATATATAATAATGCCATTTTATTGTAATAGCTATTCGAAAAGACCGCCTGATATTTCAGGCAGGATGGAGTTATGGCATGCCTGGTGACATCACCAGGCGGTCAGTTAGTTAATCGACTGCTGCATCGAGGATGCCTATTCCTTTATGACATTAGGTGACGCCTAATGCTGTCCGTAATATGGATGTGACCTTTCTAAATCCATTAGCTCGATGAGAAGGTAGTAAATGATTGTGCTTTCACTGTCAGTTTTGATTTGCAGTTTCGCTGCTGTAGCTAAATGCTGTAACAGGCTCCGCTAGATGTCGCTGACTGGGTCTTTCTCAATATTTGCCTCATGGGCTTTTATTCGCATTCTAATGCTGCAGATTATCCTTCGTGCTGTTCGAACCACACAGTGTGGTTGGTCCACCCGTTGGATCTCGCTGTCTGAATAATAAACATGGACATGGCCTGCAGACTGGCGCAGTGGTCTAAGGCAGTGCTGGCTGTGCCACTAGAGATTCTGGGTTCGAATCGGACACAACCGGGAGACCCATGGGGCGGCGCACAATTGGTCCAGCGTCGTCCGGGTTAGGGGAGGGTTTGGCCTGTGGCGGACCAGGCCAGGGCACGCTGACACGGTTGCCAGGTGCACAGTGTTTCCTCCGACACATTGGTGCGGCTGGCTTCCGGGTTAAGTGAGCATTGTGTCAAGAAGCAGTGTGGTTTGGTTGGGTTGTGTTTCGGAGGACGCATGGCTCTTGACCTTTGTCTCTCCTGAGACCGTACGGGAGTTGCAGCGATAAGACAAGACTGTAACTACCAATTGGAGAGATAAAAAACGAGGTAAAATAATAATGGACATGGCTGCTAGGGTTGGCTCAAACAGTCTGACAGATCCTGATTCCCGCCAGCCCCCCAAGCCTTGGTCTGTTTTAACCAGAGAAGGAAGTGGTTTCTGGAGCTCATTTGATATTCTGTTATACTCCGCTCCATAGAGAGAGGCCAGGGTAGGGAGGAACTAAGGGAGGGGAGCTGGGTTGAGGTGGTGACACTTCAGCTTTCATTACTGCTCATGAATTATTTCCATGTCCCTTGCGTATGAAGACGCACGGAGGCAATTAAGGAGTGGGAACGGAGAGACTCAAGCAAGCAACTGCTCACAGGAAGGGGCCCGGAAGCGGAAGAGGAGGCAAGGAGGAAGGAGGAGAGTGGAGGCATGTTAACTTAACAATTAGCATTAAGACTGGTTGTAATGGAGTAAAGAGCACTGTTACAGTAGGTGGGCTGTGGGATTGGGTTTGTTGTGTTGTGCTGAAGGCAGGAGAGACAGGGGGACAGGGGGGCAGGCAGACAGGGTGGGACAGGGGAGCAGGGTCGAGGCATCATACAGGTTGTCACCGCCTCCTACTGTTAGGGGCCAGGGGGTGTAGAGGCGTAGGGAATAGCAGCATGGGGTGTATGACATGGAGACAGCTGTGCAGGGTCATGTAGTCAGGGGAGTAAGGGAGAGTAAATGAGAGCAGTGAGCAGACTCTAACAGGATCATCATGAGGTGCTGGGCTTATAATGGTACAGCTTGGATCCTCACAGCAACGGTAGAGTTTCATCAACAGCATCATCTTCAGCTAAGGATGACAGCAGATGAGATTAAAACAGATGATAAAATACTAAAAAGAGGAGACAGAAAGATATATATATATAGAGAGAGAGAGAGAGAGGGAGAGAGAGAGAGAGAGCGAGAGAGAGAGAGAGAGAGAGAGAGAGAGAGAGGAATAGATAGAGAGAGAGAGAGAGAGAGAGAGAGAGAGAGAGAGAGAGAGAGAGAGGAATAGAGAGAGAGAGAGAGAGAGAGAGAGAGAGAGAGAGAGGGGGAGATATATACAGTTGAAGTCAGAAGTTTACATACACCATAGCCAAATACATTTAAACTCAGTTTTTCACAAATCCTGACATTTAATCAGAGTAAAACTTCCCTGTCTTATGTCAGTTAGGATAACCACTTTATTTTAAGAATGTAAAATGTCAGAATAATAGTAGAGAGAATGATTTATTTCAGCTTTAACTTATTTCATGACATTCCCAGTGGGTCAGAAATTTACATACACTCAATTAGTATTTGGTAGCATTGCCTTTAAATTGTTTAACTTGGGTCAAACGTTTTGGGTAGCCTTCCACAAGATTCCCACAATAAATTGGGTGAATTTTGGCCCATTCCTCCTGACAGAGCTGATGCAACTGAGTCAGGTTTGTAGGCCTCCTTATCCGCACACGCTTTTTCAGTTCTGCTCACACATTTTCTATAGGATTGAGGTCTGGGCTTTGTGTCGGCCACAACAATACCTTGACTTTGTTGTCCTTAAGCCATTTTGCCACAACTTTGGAAGCATGCTTGGGGTCATTGTCCATTTGGAAGACCCATTTGCGACCAAGCTTTAACTTCCTGACATGTCCTGAGATGTTGCGTATCCACATCATTTTCCTCCCTCATGATGCCATCTATTTTGTGAAGTGCACCAGTTCCTCCTGCAGCAAAGCACCTCCACAACATGATGCTGTCACCCCCATGCTTCACAGTTGGGATGGTGTTCTTCAGATTGCAAGCCTCCCCCTTTTTCCTCCAAACATAACGATGGTCATTGTGGCCAAACAGTTCTATTTTTGTTTCATCAGACAAGAGGACATTTCTCAAAAAGTACGATCTTTGTCCCCATGTGCAGTTGCAAACCATAGTCTGACTTTTTTATTTTGGAGCAGTGGCTTCTTCCTTGCTGAGGGGCCTTTCAGGTGACATCGATATAGGACTCGTTTTACTGTGGATATAGATACTTTTGTACCTGTTTCCTCCAGGGTCTTCACAAGGTCCTTTGCTGTTGTTCTGGGATTTATTTGCACATTTCGCACCAAAGTACGTTCATCTCTAGGACACAGAAGGCGTCACCTTCCTGAGAGGTATGACGGCTGTGTGGTCCCATGGTGTTTATACTTGCATACAATTGTTTGTACAGATGAACGTGGTACCTTCAGGCTTTTGGAAATAGTTCCCAAGGCTGAACCAGACTTGTGGAGGTCTACAATTTTTTTCTGAGGTCTTGGCTGATTTCTTCTGATTTTCCCATGATGTTAAGCAAAGAGGCACTGAGTTTGAAGGTAGACCTTGAAATACATCCACAGGTACACCTCCAATTGACTCAGATCCTATATATATATATATATATATATATATAGAGAGAGAGAGAGAGAGAGAGAGAGAGAGAGAGAGAGAGAGAGAGAGAGAGAGAGAGAGAGAGAGATACAGGGTATATATATATATATATATATATATATATATATATATATATATATATATATAATCTTTGCACTAGTACTAGAAATGCTTTTCTGTTCAGAATAGATGTACTCTATAATTGAAAATGGTGTTGTGAGCTTACATGCTATGCAGCCCAGGCAGGACCTCAGCACTGTTCTCATAGACATATGGGGCACATGACCAACAGGCCTGCAGGCGGAGGGTGGGACTAAGTCAATTACTGGGTAACACTACTTCCCTCTTCCCTCCCCCACCACCACATCACTCTACCACTGTCTGTAGCATGCAGCCCTCCCTGGAGAACGAACACTGCTGACAGCTAGGGCCTTTCAGGGATATATGGAGAATTATATAGGGCAATATACAGTATAGTGTGATATATATCATTATTATACAGTGCAATATTGCACTGGTCATGTTAATGTCTTCACAACACTGGTGGCTCAAGAGGCAATACCAAGGTACCTATTGAGATGGGATGATAATTTGCTAAGGGTCTTCTATTGTGCTATTTATCAATAGGAGAAATCCCGAGTGGCGCAGTGGTCAAATGCACTGCATTTCAGTGCAAGAGGTGTCGCTACAGTCCCTGGTTCGAATCCAGGCTGTGTCACATCAGGCTGTGATTGGGAGTCCCATAGGGCGGCGCACAATTGTTTAAGTAAAAGATCTTATGCGCCTTTTGCAGCATGTCTTGCAGAGTGTGGTGACACTGACAAACTGTCGTCCAGGACATTTATCTGGATGCAACAGAGAACCAAGCTGTACTGCTGCTGTATAAAATCACACATTTATGGAAATTGGGTTCTCCACCTGCTGTATATCGCTCCCTGCCGCGTAGCAGAGAACAGTGAAAACACCCTGGACTCATTCTGTGTGTAAACACGAGACTTAATGGTCCTCAAAGGGATTTCCTGGAATTGCTCTTAGAATAAAGATGTCAGCCAGAGACGTGTCTCTGTTCTTACATTAGGGAAGTCCTGCTAGGCCATCTGAGATGCATTTGGCTGTATATATGTTTAATGACAATAGACCATGGGCAAATGGTTCACAGAGTAAATGTCTATTGTTGCTACTCACTTCCTACTGTATGATCGTATTCATCTCATTAATACAGTCTGAGGGAGTGTGTGAGCGAGAGCCTCTCCTCTCCTCCTGCTTGAAACAGACATGAAAGGAGTGCTCTCATGTTTTAATGCATGGCCTATCCTAGCCCTCCTAGCGAAGTCCTCCTAGATGAGCCCTCCTTGCCCAACCCTCCTAGCACAGCTGTTCTAGCCCAGTCCTCCTAGTCCAGCGCTTCTAGCCCAGACCTCCTTGCCCAGCTCAGCCCTCCTAACCCAGCCCTCCTATCCCAGCCATCCTATCCTATGCCTCCTATCCTAGCCCTCCTAGCCCAGACCTCCTAGCCTATCCCAGTCCTCCCAGTCCTCCCAGCCCTCCCATCCCAACCCTGTCACCATAGCAGGTCTGATCTCTACTGACAGCACAGGCAGAGGTTTGGCAGCGGCCAAAGACAGGCCCTCCTCTGGAGAGCAGATATTTGTGTGTGTGTGTGCCTCTGTCTCTCCCACAGGAACACAGAACAGAACAGAGCAGAACTGCTCTTACTAATCCTGATCCACAGCGAGCCCCAATTAAGGGAGAGACAGTTCTGTGTTCTGCTGGGAGATTATAGTAAGGTGTAGCCTATACACTTCAATCACACACAATCTTACACTTTCTGTTCTGCTAAGATCTTCCACAAAAATTGCATTGCTATCAGTACGAAAGGCAGGCAAAGAATGATCATAATGCTTGCCTGAAAGACATACTGATATTCTGTATTAGACTGATACAAGTATATCAATATGGAAAGAGAATTGTAATTTGTTCACAAGAACATGACACCTAGCGCACATGGTTGATTTTTGGCCACCAGCAGAAGGTAAGCTAAAATAATCATGACATAACATAGCCTACTTCTCCTACCAACGTAGCATTCAAAATATCCAAAGGGAATTTTCAGCAGATAGAAGAATGTTTGGTCAACTTTATTGAATAATTCACACATAAACCATTTTCCCCTCTAGCCAACACAGACCATCTTTAGTAACAGCAGAGTCAGCATATATCTTCATCGAAACTCATTGTTATCCCTATATAATTAACTTGGCAGCTGAAACACCTGCAAATTAATGTGCAGCATCAAACAGGTTCATCATAGTAGATGCAAATGTGTTAAATATTTCACTTCACCAAACAGAATGTGGAAAACAGAATATGCTACCGATCAGTAACCAGTCCGTCTAGGTGTGAAGTTTGGACTATGTGTGTTTTTAAACACAGGCCTTCTGAACAGAAAGAACACAGAGACCGTGATGGCATTCAGTTAATAAGCAGGTGACAGTCTGGTTGACCACGTGCCAACTAGTCAAGTGCGGTGAAGTGTAGCCATGTCTGTGTGTGTGTGTCTGCGTGTGTCACCTTGTGTCACCTAGTTGAGAAATAAGCAGGTCAGTGACCAGTTAGCCATGAAGAATGTCACGGGTGAAAACTCTATACTACATCAACCTTCAAGACTCCATATAGAGCCTAATAGGAAATGACTACACACAAGAAAGCATCCATGATGAAAGAAATACACTGGTAGTGTCACGTCCTGACCTTAGTTCCTTTTTTTATGTCTCTATTTTAGGTTGGTCAGGGCGTGAGCTGGGGTGAGCATTCTATGTTTTGTTCTATGTTTGTATTTCTATGTGTTTGGCCTGGTATGGTTCCCAATCAGAGGCAGCTGTCAATCGTTGTTTCTGATTGAGAACCATACTTACGCAGCCTGGTTTCACCCTTGAGTTGTGGGTAGTTGTTTTCTGTCTCTGTACCAGACAGGACTGTTTCGTTTGGGCCGGTTTTTGTTATTTTAGTGTTCAGTGTAATTAAAGTGTTCAGTGTAATTAAAGTGTTCAGTGTAATTAAAAGATCATGAACACGTACAACGCTGCACCTTGGTCCTCTCCTTCTTCCACCTACGACGATCGTTACAGGTAGGCTCTGATGGCAGTGATGAGGAAGTGATGAGGACCTTCAGTTAAACCAGACCCTCTGTACTTAACTTTCACTCTCAATCAGCTGGGGTGCACTAAGAGCAGGTCACTGGCAACAGCAGCCATGTAATATACTATATATAATAGCTGTGTATGTACTGAGAGGGTATCCCAAACCAAGATGCCAAGTCATACACGTAGCACAATTATACAATACATTCCACAGACAAAGCAAAAGAATGAAGTAAATAAATTACCTGCTTGTTGACTGGGTCCATCCAGTTTGGGCTCACATTTTGAAAGAGGGAGAGAATCTAGAAAAATGAAGATGTAAAAAGAATAGTCAGCGAATGAACGTAGTGGCCTGGCTTTGAGAAACTCTTTTGACCTTGAGCATGTGATTATTGCCTGCAGATGAGAGGACAAGGAAGAGCTGCTTTGATCCCAGTATCTGGCTAGTCAAAGACACAGCATGAAACATGGGCTGTGTCACAACTGGCACCCTATTCCCAATACAACAGTAGTGCATTATACAGGGAATAGGGTACCATTTGGGACGCAAACAGAATTGAACATGAAGCCACCAAATGACTTACAGCTGACAAACTGGTACAGGAATGAATCATGATATAGAATCCCTGAGCGGGAATCTGCAGATCTTTCTACCGCCACCCGCCTGAAAAAAATGATATCTTTGAATCCGGAATGCTGGGTAATTCATCTGGAGTCATTAAAGTTAAACACAGTCTGTCATCGTCTGCTCTGATTTTTACAGTGGCACATTACAGTGGGTTAAGTGAGGCTTTCCCTTCATTCTGACAGACTGACTCACTTCTACGTCTATGGAAGTACTGTGGTGTTGTGGGCTGTTGGCAGTACAGCCCTGTTTTCTTTCTGGGTCATTCATCTATCAGTGGCACGGGATAGCTCCAGCTTAGCTCCACTTTGCCTGCTTCTCAAAAGACAAACCAGCATATGCTGCTGCTAGGGATTAAATGGGCGGCGAACTGCAGTGGCTGTTCGATGTTAACAGCATTGTGGATTTTATGTTAGGCAATACTAAGGTCACAATTAAAGTGTCTCGGAGACATGTGAAGGGGAATTCACATGATGATGATCCGACTGAAACCTCCCCCATCCACCCCCCAAAAAACTTGCCTTTCTTGAACTAACACTTATTTATTAAATGTACTTACTATGACTGTGATTATGTGGTTGTCTCACTATCTTCAGGTGAATGCACTAACTGTAAGTCTGGATAAGAGCGTCTGCTGAATGACTGAAATGTAAAAATTGTAATGTAAATATAGACTAGAGGGTCGGTCCCCTGCTGTAAGACGAAGCCTTAGGCTTTGTAACTGGCATCCTCATTGTATCTCTGGTATCCTACTCTTGCCTATTCACTTAGGGGTTTTCTAACATGGAAATGGCTATGAGTTACAGTCAGTTACATGTCTAACTATCCAGGGTATGACATCTAAAAGTGGACCAAAACGATGTCTCTCATACAAACAAACACCAACTTGAACGGGGTGAATGAGATGTGGATTTTAGTTTAGTTTTTATACAAATCTGAGCAATGGCGCGTGATCTATTTAAACCAGGCGACCACTGGCAGAGTGCAGCACGAGGAGGATCTAAACATGTTAGTGTCTTCAAAGGGGAGAGGATGTTTCGCTCCGTGTGGAGTTCCTGTTTGACAAGCTGTGCACAGCTGTTCACTGGAGACAAGCACAGGGAGGGCACACAGCTGCAACCACACCACACCAAACATCCCCTAGCTCAATCCCACTATGGGCCATGCTGCTTTGATTCCCAAACTGAGCCCTGTGTGTGTGTGTGTGTGTGTGTGTGTGTGCCGCAACCTCATTAAAAAGAGGAAAGGCATGTTCTCAAAACATAAAGGCTTTTAATAGTATATGATTTTTAATATGCCGTCCTACATGAACGACGGGAAGGATCAAATGCACTTGTGTGTGTCTGAGTTTATTATTACCATCAGAGAGAAGAGGAGTGTTAATACATAAGCTCAGAAACACATAAAACCCTGCTGCTCTGTTTGATATAACAGCTAGTCTCTGAGAGGGGCACAGACAGGAAGGCAGGCCAGCAGACAGACACCTAGGAGGCCAGGGTTCTGAGATGAGATGAGACCCTGATTCCAGACGCCGCCTTACTGCTGGGAAGGAGGGGGCTGCTGGGTGTGTGTGTCTGGTAGGGTGTGGGTGGCTGAGGTTTTCTGATGGATAGGAAATCCTCTCTTATCAGATGAGGGATTTCAAGGAGACACACAGGCAGGCTCAGCCCACAACCACTCTTCTTCTTCATGGCCCACAATCCCTTTTCTTTCCTTCCTTCCTGGCCCCCAGGCAACGTGGGTGGCAGGCTGAGGCTGCTGTGATTGATACCTCTATATTCCTGACTGAATTAAGCCATCCCTTAGGCTAGTTATCGACTTCACTCTGCATTCTCAATTCCTACTTATTGACATTGACGGTTATCTGTATGCAAATCGGGACTATTTAAATGGAAAATGAATGTTTTAAAGGGATAGTTCACCCAAATTACATATTGGTTTCCTTACCCTGTAAGCAATGACTTTAAGCTCTGCAAGCATTAGTGTTTTATTTTATTTGATTAGGATCTCTTTTAATCCTCACTTGGACTAATCTTCCATGAGTCCTTAAACATTAAAATACCATTTACAATGCAATCACATTTAACACACTGTAATAAACAACAGACATAATACACTGCCATATTGACCAGATAAATAATCTAAAAGTCTGAAAAGGTAGATTGGTTTGTTCATCTACCATAGTCCTGCACAACCTTGCAATTTATTATGTTTAAGTGGTTCTAAGTATTGTATGAATTTATAAATTGAAAGGTTTCTGGTTTGCTAGATGAATTATTCAATTTCTTTATTACTCTGAATCTAAATGTTATTTTGCCTATTTCTCTTCTCTGCCGAGATAAGACATCGATGGGGGACAATCTATTTCTTGTAATGGTGTACTGTGTCAAATAAAATAAGCATATGTTTTTCAATTATCTTGTTGATTGATGACCACCCAAGACCATTGTACATGACTACAAGAGAAGATTCATATCTCCACCATAAAACTATCCTTGTTGCTTTGTTCTGTGCAATCTGCATCCTCCTAATCTCATTTTCTGATGAATTTCCCCAGACCACAGAACAGTAGTTCACCTGACTCCCAATTCATGCTTGGGTTGTTTGCTTAAGAATCTTTCCTGGTAAATACTTTGCTATTCTTCTGATCATGCAGGCAGTTTTAACGATTTTCTTTAGATTTCTTCCACACAACTCACATAGGCCTACAGTTCATGATCTATAATAAAGAATTGTGCACCGATTGCTGCTTTGAGTGAGATGTGGCCTTATCTAGTTCTGTGGGTCAGTAAAAAACCTAGTATCTCTAACTAATCTATACTATAAATGCCATGGATCTCATAAAAGACACTCAGCAGGCTGCTTTATAAACAGCTCTACAATAAACAAATCCATAACAGTCAAGCAGCACTAAAACATCTGCTCTCCATTGTGAGCATACAGTGGACTCGCTGAAGAGAGGAGGAGGGAAACCAAACCACCGAAGTGAGTCTGGGCAAACCAGAACAGCTCCAGTCAAAAGCTCTTCTTTTTCCAATTATGAGGAGGATGGCATGATGGAGGCTGTGCTGAGGCTGTTTCATGGTGCAATGCCACTCTGGGCTGATTGCTTCTACTCCACTAGAAGCAACTGCCAATTACTTTGCGATAGAACGCAAGAGGATTCTTTCTGACTGTAGAATATGTATAAAAGCAAGCCATGATGCCCTACTCCACCCTGACTTTAGCCTTCACTACTCTATCATTTGCAGAGGTGGTTATTCTGTCCTTCTTTTTGTTCGCTCTCTTTCTCTCTCTCGCTCCCTCTCTCTCTCTCCCCCTCTCTCCCCTTCTCCCTCTCTCATGATGTGAATTGATTCTGGAGCATCTGATCCCTACTACACTACACCATTATTGTGACACAGCTAAGAAGACTTTAGTTGGGTCAAGTCTGTTTCTCAGCAGCAGCCAGTAGACATTTTATTACATAACACTTGGGTTTCCACTTCGATAAGCATGATCACACTGGGTGATAACGCTGGATTACAGGCAGTACAACAATTTGGCTCACATTACTGGCCATTACAGGCCAGTCTAATTAGGCCTAGTCATAATCTAATTTTTCATTCCTAAACGGACAAAGACATTTCAAATTTTCAATGTCCAACAGTTGATGGTAAATAGATGATAACTGTGACCTTTCTATGGCATAATATCACCACTAGAAAGCAAGTAATGTTTAAATGGAATGGGGACATAAGACATTTTTTACTTTTATGTATTATTTATTTATTTGCATACGTATATACATATATACACATACACACTATTTTTATTTTAATATACCTTTATTATTCCCCGCAAACCCTACCATCTCTCCCCCAATTGGAGAAAACCAATGAACAATAACACTTAGGCTTCTACCTTCAGTTTATACATACTATACACAATCTACGTATTTTACAATAGTTATATTTTGTTTGTTTTTAGTCCGCCCTCTATTTCTAATGTCCATCCAGTTTGATTTCTATTTGTAACTGCTATTTCAAAAAATTCTGAACCTATATACATTTTACAGACCCCGTATGTTTTACATTAGTCCCACCCTTCAGCTCCATTCAACCCCTCCCATCTATCTCTTAACACCATCCATTTTGGATTTCTATTTGCCATATATTTTTCAACTGTGCTGTGATGCTTCACAAAAGTACTGAACCTTTCTATTCTTATAGCGTCTACAGATTGTAAATTAAAGAAACATTTTTGCTAAAATAATTATTATATTATTGATTGATTGACTATGACTTTTCAAATCACCCAGTGTTACTATCTACAGCTTTAGTTCTAGGTAAATGTTGCAATTCTTCAGCCATTCCTGGACCTGTGACCAAAAACAAGCTACATATTGACAGTACCAAAATAAATGATCTAATGACTCTGCCTTCTCGCATCAGAATCTGCAGAGCTGGGAAGATTGTATCCCCCATATATACAGTGGGGCAAAAAAGTATTTAGTCAGCCACCAATTGTGCAAGTTCTCCCACTTAAAAAGATGAGAGGCCTGTAATTTTCATCATAGGTACACTTCAACTATGACAGACAAAATGAGAAAAAAAATCCAGAAAATCACATTGTAGGATTTTTAATGAATGTATTTGCAAATTATGGTGGAAAATAAGTATTTGGTCAATAACAAAAGTTTATCTCAATACTTTGTTATATACCCTTTGTTGGCAATGACAGAGGTCAAATGTTTTCTGTAAGTCTTCAAGGTTTTCACACACTGTTGCTGGTATTTTGGCCCATTCCTCCATGCAGATCTCCTCTAGAGCAGTGATGTTTTGGGGCTGTTGCTGGGCAACATGGACTTTCAACTCCCTCCAAAAATGTTCTATGGGGTTGAGATCTGGAGACTGGCTAGGCCACTCCAGGACCTTGAAATGCTTCTTACGAAGCCACTCCTTCGTTGCCCGGGCGGTGTGTTTGGGATCATTGTCATGCTGAAAGACCCAGCCACATTTCATCTTCAATGCCCTTGCTGATGGAAGGAGGTATTCACTCAAAATCTCACGATACATGGCCCCATTCATTCTTTCCTTTACACGGATCAGTCGTCCTGGTCCCTTTGCAGAAAAACAGCCCCAAAGCATGATGTTTCCACCCCCATGCTTCACAGTAGGTATGGTGTTCTTTGGATGCAACTCAGCATTCTTTGTCCTCCAAACACGACGAGTTGAGTTTTTACCAAAAAGTTATATTTTGGTTTCATCTGACCATATGACATTCTCCCAATTTTCTTCTGGATCATCCAAATGCTCTCTAGCAAACTTCAGACGGGCCTGGACATGTACTGGCTTAAGCAGGGGGACACGTCTGGCACTGCAGGATTTGAGTCCCTGGCGGTATAGTGTGTTACTGATGGTAGGCTTTGTTACTTTGGTCCCAGCTCTCTGCAGGTCATTCACTAGGTCCCCCCGTGTGGTTCTGGGATTTTTGCTCACCGTTCTTGTGATCATTTTGACCCCACGGGGTGAGATCTTGCGTGGAGCCCCAGATCGAGGGAGATTATCAGTGATCTTGTATGTCTTCCATTTCCTAATAATTGCTCCCACAGTTGATTTCTTCAAACCAAGCTGCTTACCTATTGCAGATTCAGTCTTCCCAGCCTGGTGCAGGTCTACAATTTTGTTTTTGGTGTCCTTTGACAGCTCTTTGGTCTTGGCCATAGTGGAGTTTGGAGTGCGACTGTTTGAGGTTGTGGACAGGTGTCTTTTATACTGATAACAAGTTCAAACAGGTGCCATTAGTACAGGTAACGAGTGGAGGACAGAGGAGCCTCTTAAAGAAGTTGTTACAGGTCTGTGAGAGACAGAAATCTTGCTTGTTTGTAGGTGACCAAATACTTATTTTCCACCATAATTTGCAAATAAATTCATTAAAAATCCTACAATGTGATTTTCTGGATTTTTTTCCCCCATTTTGTCTGTCATAGTTGAAGTGTACCTATGATGAAAATTACAGGCCTCTCTCATCTTTTTAAGTGGGAGAACTTGCACAATTGGTGGCTGACTAAATACTTTTTTGCCCCACTGTATGTATATATAACATTCTATTGGTTGCAAAAAAATGTATAATCATTTAAAATGAAAAATGTGAAGTTATGAATTCGCAGTTGTTTTGCGTGTCAATTCATAAACCATGTGCCATGGAATCGGTACATCGAAAATCTCTTCCCAACTATTTTGCAATTTACAGTGCCTTGCGAAAGTATTCGGCCCCCTTGAACTTTGCGACCTTTTGCCACATTTCAGGCTTCAAACATAAAGATATAAAACTGTATTTTTTGTGAAGAATCAACAACAAGTGGGACACAATCATGAAGTGGAACGACATTTATTGGATATTTCAAACTTTTTTAACAAATCAAAAACTGAAAAATTGGGCGTGCAAAATTATTCAGCCCCCTTAAGTTAATACTTTGTAGCGCCACCTTTTGCTGCGATTACAGCTGTAAGTCGCTTGGGGTATGTCTCTATCAGGTTTGCACATCGAGAGACTGAAATTTTTTCCCATTCCTCCTTGCAAAACAGCTCGAGCTCAGTGAGGTTGGATGGAGAGCATTTGTGAACAGCAGTTTTCAGTTCTTTCCACAGATTCTCGATTGGATTCAGGTCTGGACTTTGACTTGGCCATTCTAGCACCTGGATATGTTTATTTTTGAACCATTCCATTGTAGATTTTGCTTTATGTTTTGGATCATTATCTTGTTGGAAGACAAATCTCCGTCCCAGTCTCAGGTCTTTTGCAGACTCCATCAGGTTTTCTTCCAGAATGTTCCTGTATTTGGCTCCATCCATCTTCCCATCAATTTTAACCATCTTCCCTGTCCCTGCTGAAGAAAAGCAGGCCCAAACCATGATGCTGCCACCACCATGTTTGACAGTGGGGATGGTGTGTTCAGGGTGATGAGCTGTGCTGCTTTTACGCCAAACATAACGTTTTGCATTGTTGCCAAAAAGTTCAATTTTGGTTTCATCTGACCAGAGCACCTTCTTCCACATGTTTGGTGTGTCTCCCAGGTGGCTTGTGGCAAACTTTAAACGACACTTTTTATGGATATCTTTAAGAAATGGCTTTCTTCTTGCCACTCTTCCATAAAGGCCAGATTTGTGCAATATACAACTGATTGTTGTCCTATGGACAGAGTCTCCCACCTCAGCTGTAGATCTCTGCAGTTCATCCAGAGTGATCATGGGCCTCTTGGCTGCATCTCTGATCAGTCTTCTGATCAGATTTAAACGTGTTAACCCTCGCAAGGCTGCAGGCCCAGACGGCATCCCCAGCCGCGCCCTCAGAGCATGCGCAGACCAGCTGGCCGGTGTGTTTACGGACATATTCAATCAATCCCTATACCAGTCTGCTGTTCCCACATGCTTCAAGAGGGCCACCATTGTTCCTGTTCCCAAGAAAGCTAAGGTAACTGAGCTAAACGACTACCGCCCCGTAGCACTCACTTCCGTCATCATGAAGTGCTTTGAGAGACTAGTCAAGGACCATATCACCTCCACCCTACCTGACACCCTAGACCCACTCCAATTTGCTTACCGCCCAAATAGGTCCACAGACGATGCAATCTCAACCACACTGCACACTGCCCTAACCCATCTGGACAAGAGGAATACCTATGTGAGAATGCTGTTCATTGACTACAGCTCGGCATTCAACACCATAGTACCCTCCAAGCTCGTCATCAAGCTCGAGACCCTGGGTCTCGACCCCGCCCTGTGCAACTGGGTACTGGACTTCCTGACGGGCCGCCCCCAGGTGGTGAGGGTAGGCAACAACATCTCCTCCCCGCTGATCCTCAACACTGGGGCCCCACAAGGGTGCGTTCTGAGCCCTCTCCTGTACTCCCTGTTCACCCACGACTGCGTGGCCACGCACGCCTCCAACTCAATCATCAAGTTTGCGGACGACACAACAGTGGTAGGCTTGATTACCAACAACGACGAGACGGCCTACAGGGAGGAGGTGAGGGCCCTCGGAGTGTGGTGTCAGGAAAATAACCTCACACTCAACGTCAACAAAACTAAGGAGATGATTGTGGACTTCAGGAAACAGCAGAGGGAACACCCCCCTATCCACATCGATGGAACAGTAGTGGAGAGGGTAGCAAGTTTTAAGTTCCTCGGCATACACATCACAGACAAACTGAATTGGTCCACTCACACAGACAGCATTGTGAAGAAGGCGCAGCAGCGCCTCTTCAACCTCAGGAGGCTGAAGAAATTTGGCTTGTCACCAAAAGCACTCACAAACTTCTACAGATGCACAATCGAGAGCATCCTGGCGGGCTGTATCACCGCCTGGTACGGCAACTGCTCCGCCCTCAACCGTAAGGCTCTCCAGAGGGTGGTGAGGTCTGCACAACGCATCACCGGGGTCAAACTACCTGCCCTCCAGGACACCTACACCACCCGATGTCACAGGAAGGCCATAAAGATCATCAAGGACATCAACCACCCGAGCCACTGCCTGTTCACCCCGCTATCATCCAGAAGGCGAGGTCAGTACAGGTGCATCAAAGCTGGGACCGAGAGACTGAAAAAAAGCTTCTATCTCAAGGCCATCAGACTGTTAAACAGCCACCACTAACATTGAGTGGCTGCTGCCAACACACTGACACTGACTCAACTCCAGCCACTTTAATAATGGGAATTGATGGGAAATGATGTAAATATATCACTAGCCACTTTAAACAATGCTACCTTATATAATGTTACTTACCCTACATTATTCATCTCATATGCATACGTATATACTGTACTCTATATCATCGACTGTATCCTTATGTAATACATGTATCACTAGCCACTTTAAACTATGCCACTTTGTTTACATACTCATCTCATTTGTACATACTGTACTCGATACCATCTACTGTATCTTGCCTATGCTGCCCTGTACCATCACTCATTCATATATCCTTATGTACATATTCTTTATCCCCTTACACTGTGTACAAGACAGTAGTTTTGGAATTGTTAGTTAGATTACTTGTTGGTTATTACTGCATTGTCGGAACTAGAAGCACAAGCATTTCGCTACACTCGCATTAACATCTGCTAACCATGTGTATGTGACAAATAAAATTTGATTTGATTTGATTTGATTTCCTTGTATGAGCTGAAAGTTTAGAGGGACGGCCAGGTCTTGGCAGATTTACTGATACTCCTTCCATTTCAATATTATCGCTTGCACAGTGCTCCTTGGGATGTTTAAAGCTTGGGAAATATTTTTGTATCCAAATCTGGCTTTAAACTTCTTCACAACAGTATCTCGGACCTGCCTGGTGTGTTCCTTGTTCTTCATGATGCTCTCTGCACTTTTAACGAACCTCTGAGACTATCACAGTGCAGGTGCATTTATACGGAGACTTGATTACACACAGATGGATTGTATTTATCATCATTAGTCATTTAGGTCAACATTGGATCATTCAGAGATCCTCACTGAACTTCTGGAGAGAGTTTGCTGCACTGAAAGTAAAGGGGCTGAATAATTTTGCACGCCCAATTTTTCAGTTTTTGATTTGTTAAAAAAGTTTGAAATATCCAATAAATGTCGTTCCACTTCATGATTGTGTCCCACTTGTTGTTGATTCTTCACAAAAAAATACAGTTTTATATCTTTATGTTTGAAGCCTGAAATGTGGCAAAAGGTCGCAAAGTTCAAGGGGGCCGAATACTTTCGCAAGGCACTGTATATGGCACAGCTGTCAATTGTTTGGCCCTTAAATGAAATTGGTATATCTTTTTATTTATCACAATTATTTTTAAACCATTTATGGTCTTAAATGCAGGGCCGACAGACAAGTTTCTTACTTTTCTCCCCCTTCTACTTGCTTCTTCCATTTTTGTGTTAATGCTGCAATTAGTTGGTTGTAATTTTGGGTAGAGCAGACATTTCCATATGTCTGTGTTAGCTGCATGTGTGACATAACTCCACCAGTCCTATTTATGATACCATTTACAAAAATTATACCCTTGTCAAACATTTTATCAATTTTTTTTTTTTTTTTTTTTTAATAAATGTGTATATTTGAGTTTAACCACAATGTTTGTTGTATTATTTGTTCTGTTATTATTTGTATTCTTTGTTTCAGGTGGATTGAACTGAAATTGCAACCAACTTTCTAAGGCTTATTAAAAAAATACAGATATTTTGGAGATTATTTCATTTTCAAATAACCAAAAGTGAACAGTTGTAATCTGAATAAAGGGAAAAGGCAGGTAAATAGACAGGTATTTTCCTTTCCATGGTAGCAAGATATTATCTATTTTGCTAAATTTCTATAAAAATGCATTGGAGTGAGATCATTTCTTTCTTTCGGGATTTGTATATCGAGTAAGTCCACATCTCCGTCAGACCATTGTATTGGTAAACTACACGGTAATGTAAAAGTTACATTTTTTGGTGATCCAATACATAATATAGTAAGTACACTTATCTTAATTTGGTTTTAATCCAGGGAGGTTAACAAAAGTATCTAGATCCTCTATGAAAATGTGGAGGGATTCTAATTGTAGTTTCAAAAGCAAACATGAAACATCAGTTTACAATGGCATCTTTGTTTTTAAGCCACGGATTTCTAAACACTTAATATTATTGTTTGATCTAATTTTAACAGCTAACATTTCGATGGCACTAATAGATATGTCGATAGTGGACAACCTTGTTTTACTCCTCTTGACAGTTTAAAACTTTCTGAGATGTAGCCATTATTTTACTATTTTACACCTAGGGTTACTATACATAACTTTAACCCATTGTCACGCCCTGACCTTAGAGAGCTGTTTTATTGCTCTATTTGGTTAGGTCAGGGTGTGATGTGGGGTGGGCATTCTATATTTTGTTTTTCTATGATTTTGTATTTCTATGTTTTGGCCGGGTATGGTTCTCAATCAGGGACAGCTGTCTATCGTTGTCTCTGATTGGGAACCATACTTAGACAGCCCTTTTTCCCACCTGTTTTGTGGGAAGTAAACTTTGTTTGTGGCACATAGCCCTTAAGCTTCACGGTTGTTTTGTACTGTTTTTGTCGGCATCATCCTAAATAAAAGGAATATGTACGCTCACCACGCTGCGCTTTGGTCTAGTTCTTTCGACGGCCGTGACACCCAATTTATAAGAGATTCTCAAAAATTGAAATATTCTAGGCATTTATATATAAACTTCATTCGTACTTTATCAAAAGCCTTTTAAAAAATTGCTATGAAAACCAGGTCTGGTTTCCCCGATATTTCATAGTATTCTATTGTTTCCAGTGCTTGTCTTATATTATCTTCAATGTATCGTCCGTGTAGAAAATGTGTATGATTAGGCTGAATAATATCTGACAATACCTTTTTAATTCTATGTCCCAAGCAATTAGCTAGAATATTTGCATCACAACACTGAAGTGTAAGATTATTATTATTATATACCACTTAGATCCTGTTTCAGTAATGAAATCAGACCTTCTTGTTGCGTGTCCGATAATCTACTGTTTACATAGGAGTGGTTAAAACATGCTAATAATGCTCCTCTGAGTATATCAAAAAATGTTTTGTATACTTCCACTGGTATGCCATCCAGCCCTGGAGTTTTCCCAGCCTTAAAGTTTTTAATTGTATCAATAAATTCATCCTCTGTAATTTGGCTTTCACACGAGTCTTTCTGTACAAATGTTCATTTTACATTATTAATAGGAACAAATCCATACAATTAGCTATAGTTAGTGGAGATGGAGGAGACTGAAACGAAAACATATTCTTAAAGTACTTTACTTCCTCTTTCAAAATATATTTCGGTGAATCATGCGTGACTCCACTTGTAACAAGTTTCAATAAAAAAAAATTGTACCACTTCAATGTTGAAGATTGAAAAATAATTTGGTGCATTTTTTCCCCATATTCCATCCAGTTTGCTTTAAAAAAAAATATTTTTTACATTGGATCTTTCTTGAATAAGTTCTTCCATTTCTTTTTGTTTTTCCTCTATCTTATTCTGTGCATCTGTTACAGTTTTTATTGCTATCTAACTGTACTGTTAGTCCTTCAATTTCCTTTGTTAATATATACTCTTTTGATCTAGATTGCTTTTGTTTTATAGATGAGTACTGAATTGCATGTTCTCTAAGGGCACATTTAAAAGTGTCCCATACAATAAGGGGATCTGCTGTACCAATGTTACATCGGAAAAAGTAAGTTATAAATTCTTCTGACCTAGTTACAGTGGCTTGCGACAGTATTCACCCAACCCTTGGCATTTTACCTATTTTGTTGCCTTACAACCTGGAATTAAAATTTATTTTTGGGGGGTTTTTGTATTATTTGATTTACACAACATGCCTACCACTTTGAAGATGAAAAATATTTTTTATTGTGAAACAAACAAGAAATAAGACCAACAAATGAGAACTTGAGCATGCATAACTATTCACCCCCCCCCCCCCCCCCCAAAGTCAGTACTTTGTAGAGCCACCTTTTGCAGCAATTACAGCTGCAAGTCTCTTGGGGTATGTCTCTATAAGCTTGGCACATCTAGCCACTGGGATTTTTGCCCATTCTTCAAGTCAAAACTGCTCCTGCTCCTTCAAATTGGATGGGTTCCGCTGGTGTACAGCAATCTTTAAGTCATACCACAAATTCTCAATTGGATTGAAGTCTGGGCTTCGACTAGGCCATTCCAAGACATTTAAATGTTTCCTCTTAAACCACTCGAGTGTTGCTTTAGCAGTATGCTTAGGGTCATTGTCCTGCTGGAAGGTGAACCTCCAACCCAGTCTCAAATCTCTGGAAGACTGAAACAGGTTTCCCTCAAGAACTTCCCTGTATATAGCACCATCCATCATTCCTTCAATTCTGACCAGTTTCCCAGTCCCTGCTGATGAAAACATCCCCACAGCATGATGCTGCCACCACCATGCTTCACTGTGGGGATGTTATTCTCTGTGTGTTGAGAGGTGTTGGGTTTGCGCCAAACATAGCATTTTCCTTGATGGCCAAAAAGCTCAATTTTAGTCTCATCTGACCAGAGTACCTTCTTCCATTGGTTCGGGGAGTCTCCCACGTGCCTTTTGGCAAACACCAATTGTGTTTGCTTGTTTTTTTTCTTTAAGCATTCAATTTTTCCTGGCCACTCTTCTGTAAAGCCCAGCTCTGTGGAGTGTACGGCTTAAAGTGTTCCTATGGACAGATACTCCAATCTCCGCTGTGGAGCTTTGCAGCTTTTTCGGGGTTATCTTTGATGCCTCTCTGATTAATTCTCACCTTGCCTGGTCCGTGGGTTTTGGTGGGCGGCCCTCTCTTGGCAGGTTTGTTGTGGTGCCATATTCTTTCAATTTTTTAATAATGGATTTAATGGTGCTCTGTGGGATGTTCAAAGTTTCTGATATTTTTTTATAACACAACCCTAATCTGTATTTCTCCACAACTTTGTCCCTGTTCCTGACCTTGGTCTTCATAGTGCCGCTTGCTTGGTGGTGCCCCTTACTTAGTGGTGGTGCAGACTCTGGGGCCTTTCAGAACAGGTGTGTGTATATATACTGAGATCATGTGACACTTAGATTGCACACAGGTGGGCGTTATTTAACTAATTATGTGACTTTTGAAGGTAGTTGGGTGCACCAGATCTTATTTAGGGGCTTCATAGCAAAGGGATGTGAATACATATGAACACATCACTTCACCTATTTTGACTATTTTGTGTATGTCCATTACAAGAAATCCAAATAAAAATCAATTTAAATGACAGGTTGTAATGCAACAAAATAGGAAAAATCCCAAGGGGGGTGAATACTTTTGCAAGGCACTGTATAAACAAGTTATCGTCCAGTAGGCTTTGATTAAATTTCCAATATCCTCGCCCACGTGGAAATTGTGTAAGAGTAATATATATATAGCAATTATGTGATGATCCGACCGGATTCTGTCCCCTATCAACACCTTTTAAACTTTTGATGCCATAGAGGATGACATAAGAAAGTAATTAATTACGACTTGCTTGATTAAGTCTCCGCCATATATATCTCACTAGGTCAGGGTATTTAAGCCTCCATATATCCACTAATTCCAATATATCCATGACATTCATGATTTTCTTAAGTGCCTGAGGGTGATAGTTTGTACTGTGATTTCCTTTCCGGTCCATAGAGGTATTTAAGACCGTATTAAAATCTCCCACCATAATAATAGAGTCTAGTGTTGCTTGTAGAGTTGATAAATTCTTATATATATTTTCAAAGAAGCTTGGCTCATCATTACTTGGACCGTATAGGTTAATAAGCCATTTCTGTTTATTGTCCAATAACATATTTAAAATAATCCTTCTACCTTGATGATCTGTTAGGACAATTTGCACATTTGGATCAAAATTACTGTTAATTAATTTCATCACCCCTTTTGAATTTCTTTGCCCATGGGAGAAATATATTTCCCCCCCCCCCCAGTCCTTTTCCCACAAAACTTCATATAAAATTGTTGAATGGGTTTCCTGGAAACAATAGATATTATATTCCTTCTCTTTTAGCCAGGTAAATACTGATCGTCTTTTCTTATTATCTGCAAAGCCATTACAATTATAACTGGCTATACATATTTCCCCACATAATGAGACACAAGTTTCAATTCTATTTATCAAAATATATGTTTGTAAACGTACTATTAAAAAGAAACATGATGATTGAGTGTGATTGAGTCACCCACAGAAGAGAAGCAGATCAACCGCCAAATGCATTTCCATACCCCTCACCTCGATTTGTATTATATATAGCCATTATACAGTGGGGAGAACAAGTATTTGATACACTGCCGATTTTGCAGGTTTTCCTACTTAGAAAGCATGTAGAGGTCTGTAATTTTTATCATAGGTACACTTCATCTGTGAGAGACGGAATCTAAAACAATTAATTTGCATTTTATTGCATGACATAAGTATTTGATCACCTACCAACCAGTAAGAATTCCGGCTCTCACAGACCTGTTAGTTTTTCTTTAAGAAGCCCTCCTGTTCTCCACTCATTACCTGTATTAACTGCACCTGTTTGAACTCGTTACCTGTATAAAAGACACCTGTCCACACACTCAATCAAACAGACTCCAACCTCTCCACAATGACCAAGACCAGAGCACTGTGTAAAGTGAGCACTGTGTAAAAATTGTAGACCTGCACAAGGCTGGGATGGGCTACAGTACAATAGGCAAGCAGCTTGGTAAGAAGTCAACAACTGTTGGCGCAATTATTAGAAAATGGAAGTTCAAGATGACAGTCAATCACCCTCGGTCTGGGGCTCCATGCAAGATCTCACCTCGTAGGGCATCAATGATCATGAGGAAGGTGAGGGATCAGCCCAGAACTACACGGCAGGACCTGGTCAATGACCTGAAGAGAGCTGGGACCACAGTTTCAAAGAAAACCATTAGTAACACATTACGCCGTCATGGATTAAAATCCTGCAGCGCACGCAAGGTCCCCCTGCTCAAGCCAGCGCATGTCCAGGCCCGTCTGAAGTTTGCCAATGACCATCTGGATGATCCAGAGGAGGAAAGGGAGAAAGTCATGTGGTCTGATGAGACAAAATAGAGATTTTTGGTCTAAACTCCACTCGCCGTGTTTGGAGGAAGAAGAAGGATGAGTACAACCCCAATAACACCATCCGAACCGTGAAGCATGGAGGTGGAAACATCATTCTTTGGGGATGCTTTTCTGCAAAGGGGACAGGATGACTGCACCGTATTGAGGGGAGGATGGATGGGGCCGTGTATCGCAAGATCTTGCCCAACAACCACCTTCCCTCAGTAAGAGCATTGAAGATGGGTCGTGGCTGGGTCTTCCAGCATGACAACGACCCGAAACACACAGCCAGGGCAACTAAGGAGTGAGAAGCATCTCAAGGTCCTGGAGTGGCCTAGCCAGTCTCCAGACCTGAAACCAATAGAAAATCTTTGGAGGGAGTTGAAAGTCCGTATTACCCAGCGACAGCCCCGAAACCTGAAGGATCTGGAGAAGGTCTGTATGGAGGAGTGGGCCAAAATCCCTGCTGCAATGTGTGCAAACCTGGTCAAGAACTACAGGAAACGTATGATCTCTGTAATTGCAAACAAAGGTTTCTGTACCAAATATTAAGTTCTGCTTTTCTGATGTATCAAATACTTATGTCCTGCAATAAAATGCAAATGAATTACTTAAAAATCATACAATGTGATTTTCTAGATTTTTGTTTTAGATTCTCTCTCACAGTTGAAGTGTACCTATGATAAAAAAAATACAGACCTCTACATGCTTTGTAAGTAGGAAAACCTGCAAAATCGGCAGTGTATCAAATACTTGTTCTCCCCACTGTATATATATACTTTAAAAATCCTGTTTATCTTATTTTCCATAATTAGCTATTCATATTTGTAGTAATGTAGGCAATTTATGCAATTGATTTTACCTCTCACCAGTCTCGCCATTACGAAAATTACATTAAGGCAAGCAATTATTATATTAGCAAACAATTATTGTGAATCATCCTATATTGTCCCTAACATCTTTTACTCCCTCGCAACAGTTGTGGGATACACACACACACACACACACACACACACTCATACACACTCAACCCCTTTCCCCAACAACAACCATAGACTCAGATTCTCAACAGTTGCACCATCCCAGAGCCCAACTCAAGAAAGGTCTTGATTTATGAATGCATATACAGTTACAGCTGTGTGAGAAACCCTGTAAAACTGAGCAAAAAAAATGGTCAGAAATGGAGAGATTTTATGAACTATTGTCACATCCTAGATGATGGAGGTCAGATATACCCCCTTCTCCTGACACACCCACAACATGGTCCCCTGTAGTGACCACATTCCCAAGCATCTCCGTGCAGTCAGACGTTTGATTTTGTGCCACCAGTAGACATTTTATTACATAACACTTAGGTTTCCACTTCGATAAGCATGATCACACCGGGTGATAACGCTGGATCACAGGCAGTACAACAATTTGGCTCACATCACTGGCCATTACAGGCCAGTCTAATTAGGCCTAGTCATAATCTCATTTTTCATTCCTAAACGGACAAAGACATTTAGAATTTTCAATGTCCAACAGTTGATGGTAAATAGATGATAACTGTGACCTTTCTATGGCATAATATCACCACTAGAAAGCAAGTAATGTTTAAATGGAATGGGGACATAAGAAATTAGTAAAGGGGCTGTCATGACGTTGGCCTGGGGAGAAGGTTTATGACAGTCATAAATACCTCTTCCCCCCTTTTTCCTCTCTCTACCCTACTGAGGTTACATTTGCAAAACCCTTGGTTAACACCCTCTGGGAACATCAGTGGGTGGGGGGAAATGAACTATATTCTGGTAATCCGAACAATTGAACATCTGCGGTGGTACTTAATGAATATGATGTCAGTTCAGTTGTCATCTGAGACATTCTCATCAATGATCAGATGACATAAACTCTAGAGTGGAAAGTCTACACATCAGAGTTATCGGATTCACATGGAATTGTTGTTCAATTTAAATGTTTGAATATTAAATTATTTGTGATGGGATGAAATGTGATTTTAGCTTCTAAAATGTGAGATGTGGGTTTTCATAAGTTCAATCACTGCTCAATCAGTGGCCCGCCCTGTGAAGGGACATGGGCTATACAACTTTTCAAACAAGTCCTCCTCTCCCTTCCTATATACACCCTTGACGACAATAGAACATCCTGTTCTGGGGATGTAGGACGACAGTCCTATGTCAGAATGGTTCAGATAATAATTACAGAACGAAGCCAACATCAGCGTGCGCTTTGGTTGCAAATGGTATGAAATTTGAACTCTTATTCACTACAGAAGTGATACCTCCTAGCCGTTGAGTTAGCAACCACAGCTGCAAACGCAAGTTAGGAAGGAACAGACAGAGTATCCCGACTACCACACAATGACGTTACTACAACGTATCCAAATTGGCAACACGGCCTTCCATCTACCACCAACCTACCGAAACGCAGCTCAGAGTAAATATTTGTTGCATTTTCCTTTTCCAAATGGGCGGTAATTTAGAATACATAAGATACTGTATTTACGATAGCACAGCTTCCCCCTGTGTCCCCCAGTCTTCCCGCTCCTTCACTAAACCTAGCCCCTTTTCTTTTGTGTAACAAGCTGTCATATCTGTTCCGCCCGCTAGGGACGTTTTTCTTTATGATGTAATTTGTAATCAAGTTATGATTAATTGTGTGTATGTGTAATTCTGTGTGATTAGTTAGGTATTTAGTAAATAAATAATTAAACCCAATTTTGTATTGCTGATTCAACTTGTTAGCCAGGGTTCGTGCAGATAAAATAATTTACAACTTTCAGTTGAGACTGAATTGAGGTGGCGATTGATATTGACTGCTATTGATGTAAAATATTACTAGGACTTTACGAGTTTATTTGGAAGATAACAGCTCTATAAATATTATTTGGTGGTGCCCGACTCTCTAGTTAATTACATTTACTTGATTAGCTCAATCAGGCGATATTAATTACAGAGAAATGATTTTATAGAATAGCATGTCATATCGCTTAATCCGGCATAGCCAAAGACACGACAGGGCTTTTCTAAAGATCCAATCAAATGAAAGTAATTGGTAAACCTCAGCCTGTTCTGAGCTGGATAGTGGAACAATCATGTACACAGAAAATATCCTGATTTATACCGTTGCCAATGTGACGGCCGTCCTCTCACAAGAACAACCCCACTGTGTAATATGGTAAATGGTCAAAGCAAGGCAGCTATGTGGTGGAAAATGGCGCATGACTACGGTATTTGATACAGGACAGAAATAGAAGGTACTTTGACATAGTAAACACTATATCTTTGTTGGAACCATAGGTTTCATTATACCACTGGTGTTATGATGGATGACTAGTATATTATTACCTTGTAAATCAGAACTCAGTGGTGCCTGATTGAGCTACAGCGTACTCATTTGTAAGCATGGCATGATGCTGTGTCATAAAAGTTAGTCACACCTCATACATTTTTCGTCTTGTTCCTAAAAAGCAAGAAAAATAAGCATAATTCAATTACACAATTCATTCAGTCTGCAATCCTTAAAAAGCCACTGAAAATGGCCTCCTGATTTGGGTCATTGAAAGCTAATGGGCAATGCCACTGTACACTATGAATAGCCAGCGAGCAGCTCTGCATTACAACAGCTTACTGTACAGTGAGGGACAGGATGATCCCTGTAAGAGTCAACTCACATCAAACAGGCCAAGACAACCTTATGCCTTCCCAAAGCTCTGTATACTACACTCAGTGCCAATGTAATAACTTGGTAAATAGCTAATACATAGTGTTAATATACACTGAGTGTATAAAACATTAGGAACACATTCCTAAAATTGAGTTGCACCCCTCCCCTTTGCCCTCAGAACAGACTAAATTTGTCGGGGCATGGACTCTACAAGGTGTTGAAAGCGTTTTATCTACACTGATTGAAGTGGATATAACAAGTGACATCAATAAGGGATTATAGCCTACACCTGGATTCATCTGGTCAGTCTATGTCAGTCTATGAGCAGGTGTTCCTAATATTTTGTACACTCAGTGTAGAGTGAATATAAGCATACAGTGCAATAGTTTTGAATTCCATGGGACATAGACCTAAAGCTTTGTGTGAGCTGACATCATAGACATGCATGCTACTGAGCTGCTGTAATGAGCCTCATCGTCAAGTGGACTAAAAGTTATGACAATCTCACTGATTAGCTCACAAGAGGATGACTCAGTATAAAATGTTTGTGGGAATGACATAATAACGTCCATCTGTCTAACTCATCACAAAATAAGGACAAGGAATAATAGACGACTATGACTAGCACAACATCTCCATGACTACCACAACAACTCCAAACAGAAATATGTCTCCATAAACTGAAAAGAATACTGTTTTGATAGTTGACTTCCCTAAATCATTGAGCTATTACTTATGTGATGCATATCGTCTTCCAATACAGACTGTCTAGTATTTCATCGCGTTAGATACTCTTCAAAGGGTGAAAACTAAAATTAGCCCAGTCTCTTCTTAAATGACATATAACAACTTCAGCCAGGCCGTTTAGTACAGCCATACGAGTCAAAAAAGGCACGCTATTCATACCCTGGTCAAAACTAGTGCACTATATAGGGAATAGGGTGCCATTTGGGACACATCCAAAGTCCTACTCAAGACTAACTAGGGCATCATAGTGGGTGCACCCAGAGCTCCCCAAACCAAAGAAATCTGTTTCAGTTCAACAAGAAAGAGCAACTTTGTGCCAAGAGTTCAACGCTCTACAAGGCAGCAGCAATTAGGAAGCCTGCTGGAGAGGTTACAGAAAGTGGGGTGGCCTTTTCTGTCCGTTTCCCTGTGGCTTCAGGATGAATAGTGTTGTAGGATACTGACAGGCCAAACAACATATCCATGGTTGCATCCCAAATGGCACTCTATTATAGTGAACATATTCCCTATTCCCTAAATAGTACCTCAAAGGCATAGGGCTCTGGTCAAAAGTAGTGGACTACATGGAATAGCTTTTGGGACTCAGCCAACATATTCCTTGCTCCTATCTATCGTATGCTTGGACACAGTTATTGGTCATGTTTGCTCTGTGTTTCACTGGCCTCTCTCTTACACCATCATAACTAGCTTTCACAGGTTTAGCACCTACACAATATGTGTGAAATTTGAAAGTCTAAATGCATCACCATGCAAAACACTTACTAGCTTCAACACTGCACCAAATACAACCTAATTCCCCGATACAGCAAGCCAAGCTTAGTCCTTACAGTTAACAATAATAGTGGGCTACACAAACCTCAAAGCATCTAGACAGAGACCATTTACAGGCAAATGTTGTTCATGCACATCATTCAGGTTCATGTTGCTATTGTTAACTCCCAGGACATGGTCTATAACAGCTACAGCAGAAAACACTGGCCACATACCAACAGTAGACTGCAACAATATAATACAATCCATTATAGCATTCCAAGCTGTCTTAAAGAGACACAGAGAGGAAATATTTGTGGTAACTATGGGAGAAAGGAACATAGGCAGATGTATATATTTCTACCTTGTTAGATATGACCATCAGCCTATAGTTCGAGGTCCCTTGACTCCATTAATGTTGGGACATTCCTTCGCCAAACCCAATTCCTAACATTGTCTTTAGACAGCTCTTTCTTAACTTCCTTTACCTCCATACTCCAGTGACCTAAAAACTCAAGTCAATGCTATGCAACATGCATTCACTAAAGAATAGAATAGATTATATAAATCATTAGGCTATATCACTCGTCTTTCCAATAGACTCAGTCCCTTCTTCACTTCAGCTTGACCCTGTCTGTCCCACTCAAACTTCTGTCTGTGTGTCATCCATGGGGATGGTGGGAAACAGATTTCTTGACCAAGATGCACCAGACCAGATGCTACAGAAACAGCTGAGCGCAAACGAACAGCTGCTCTGACTGTGGATCATCTGAGGTGGTCTCATCATGGTCCAAGGACGTTCCCAAGGCACCTATATGCACTTTTTTTTACTTTCCAAAATGTTCATTCCTTTAGAATTACATTCTTACCCCAATTAATGTGGGGGGAAATGATGGCAGTGTGTGGTGTGGACCACTTCTGGGATTGAATAGGTTTGGCCTACTAGGCTAAAAAAAAAAAAAATACATTGTTAGGTCATTAAATTGACTAGAGAGAAAAAAAATATTAGAATGTATACCAGCGATAAACTCAATGGTATTAGATATAAATAACCCTAATAACACAATAATCTGAATATTTTGTAAGGATACATTTTCTAGGGATTTGTTTATTGCCCTGATGGACTAATGGGTGTCTAAATAAACTAAACAGCAATAGAAAAACGTGATAGTCTATTCTTGGTTAGTCCATAACACATTGTATGAGAGTAAACAGGAAGATGTTTCCGTAGGCTACGTAGGCCTGGCCTAAAACTCAGTTATGTTCCAGATAGGTTGTGCAGCCTCTTCACCTGGGCGGCATCATAGACTACAGTTTGTTTACATGATAGGCTATCACAATCAATAGGATGTGGTTCTGACTAACAAGCAGCTCAATGCCAAAGGTTCATTGGCCACGACGCAGGGTACAGAAAAATTGAAATATGTTTTCTACACACATCTCGGGATAGGGAAACATTTATTACATTTCATTTCTAGATTATAAACCACCCAAGAAACATATGTTTTTTTACATTGAAGTGTGCGTAATTTACTATAATCTGAGGTTCACTCTGTTTTCATATTGGAATAAAAGCAGAGAGGATGACAGGGAGCCTGGTTAGGAGGATAATAATCGTATCTCTCTAACGCATCCACCCAACAATGGCTGAATTTGTTGATCAGTTTAGCATCTATACGGGAACAATGTAGATGGCATTATCAATACAGTGGGCTACCGGAGGTTCTCGCCCCTCTTTCACTTACCGGACTTGAAAAACGCCGCTATGTCGGCCGCATCTTTAGCAGCCTCATCTATTCCCTCTCCAGAGCTCATGGCTGGAATACCGATATGGAAAAATAATCTCCAAATAATTGACTTCCTCTAGATTTTCCGAGAAAATTGAAATGGAACACCATTGATATTATATTCTACTGTAACACGCACGCAATCTTTTCTCTCTTCAATAGGCAAGAGACCTCCATCTTGGCGAGAATGAAAATTCTTATTACCGATCGGCGGCGCTCCAGAGCCTGAGCACAGAGGCAGAGGGGGAAGTCCGTTGATAAAGGGGAGGTCTTGTATGGGGTCTCTGGCCCTGCTGGAATATCCCTGAAATTGAGGCATTGTGCGCCACAAATGGGATGAAAGGGGATCCAAATCATAAAGGCTACTTGGTGTAGCCTGGGTGCCAGTCTGTTTCTGCTCTCTTGCCAACTCCTTACGGATTTGTCATTGACAATGGAATTGGCAAAAGCACAAACAGATCTGGGACCAGGCTACACTTGGCCACCAGACATGATATAATATAGACATATACCTTTCATAGGCTATGGTAGCCAACAGGAAAACATAGCTATGAGATAGGCTAGGAATAACATGTTTTTATCACAAAAACACTTCCTACACTGGGAATAATCAAGACATTTCGACTGTTTAGCCTACCTGATGATGACTGGCCTGGTGTTATTTTCCATTAAAGATTGTATATAACTACCTACAATAATGATTGATAGACGTCTGCTATAAAATATCTAGATGGTTCATTCTGCGATCAAACACTGCCTCCCACTGGTTTAAAAAAGTATAAGGTACCTTTTATACATGCATTGTGTCCTCTTCATACTGTTGGCATACAGATTGGTTTATGTCGTGATGCACAAATTCTGCAGTTTAGAAAGCCGCTAGTAAAAATCAAGTAAATAAGATTATTATAGTGTCCATTTGGAAATGCATTGTCTCCGCTCCTCTCATGGCCTACATTACAAAGTGTCATCGAGGCATCTTGAAAATATCTATAACGTCTCAATTCATGGCCCCCTACTCATATTCCACACAATGTTGGTGTGCGGCTGGGAATAATCATGAATTACATAGACGCATGTTTGAAAGACAAATGCTTGTATATATATGCCTGTATGCTCTCCATACTTGTGCATCCCACCTGTGTGACCCATTCCCTCTAGTGTAACGTTAGAAATGAAAGCGAATATACAAATACAGAAAGACGACAAACTGTAGCCTTCACAAGAACATGTGTTGGCCAAAAAAAGGCGTCCTACAAACGTATCTTTCCAAATGGATTAAAAATGTATCAATATCGGATTTTTCTCAATGATCTAATGAGAAGTTTATTTGCGGCCCCATGAGTGGACCGTGACAAATCATGTGGATTTGTGGTGTTTCTACCCAAACTATTTATATGGTCAACACCCAGCTAGCACAGTTGATTTGGGCCGATTCCTCAATGCTAGCTGTGCATGGTGCAGCCTGCAGGGAAGTATTTGTAGCTGCCCCCATCAGAAAAAAAATGTCCGTGCTATCCGGAATCCTTGGGACGTCCATACCCCATTGAAGTAGACATTCAAATGGGTTAAGGTACGGGTTAAGGTTGGGGTTAGCATTAGGTAATAATTATGGTTAATGTTAGGGTATGGGTTCAGGTTAGGGTTTAGAATATGGAAGTTCCAAGGATGCTGAATAGCAAATTCAGCAAAAATCATTTCCTTGGTCCTACGTAACCAAGGAAACAGCTAACACCATTTAATTGGTGGGAAAGTGTTATCTGAGAACTGCAGCGTGAGCCCCTCGAGCCAGGACAAAAATATAGGAATTCCACGTGACATGGAAAACTTGCAACTGTTTCCAGAATTCTGATACTGTATTCACACTTCAAAGACATATTCGTGATGGTGTGGAAACAACATGTCTCTCAGCTCGCGTTCTGCGAAGTCCAACTAGAGAACAGGTCCCAACCCGCAGTCCCCGTGGAGTCAATAAAGGAAATGCAGGTTTGGTGATGGTATTATCAGCTATTTCGCTTGTGTAGATCTGATTGTAATGTATATGAGTTGGACTGTATATCTTTGTATTTGTCTGGTGGTGGTGGCAAGGTAGCCAATAGCTTGCATCGTGTTGTGGACCTGTTTCCGTATCCCTGCCAATAAAATGATGGCATTTTCTGGTAATGAAGAGCATGCATATGTAGACTCAAGAGCTCACAATAATTTAATCATGGCTAATGGCTGTATCCAGGCATTCTGCTTTGAGTCGTGCATAAGAACAGCCCTTAGCCGTGGTATATTGGCTATATACCACAGCTCCTCTGGCCTTATTGCTATTATAAATTGGATACCAACGTAATTAGAACAGTACAAATAAAAATAGTGTCATACCTATGGTATGTCTGTCAGCCAATCAGCATGCAGGACTCAAACTTTATAATTTGCATTATAAACTGGGTGGTTCGAGCCCTGAATGCTGATTGGCTGACAGCTGTGGTATGTGATACCATATACCACGGGTATGACAAAACATGTATTTTTACTGCTCTAATTACGTTGGTAACCAGTTTATAATAGCAATAAGGCACCTTAGGGGTTTGTGACATATGGCCAATAAACCATGACATAGGGCAGGGCACAATTGGCCAAGCGTCGTCCAGGGTGTGGCCAGGGTAGGCCGTCATTGTAAATAAGAATTTGTTCTTAATTAACTGACTTGCCTAGTTAAATCAAGTTTAAATGTAGAAATATATATTTTAAAAAATGTTATGGGGACATTTTGTGGATATTATGGTGATGTTATGGGGATATTTTGTGATGTTATGGTAATGATATGGGGACATTTTGTGGATGTTATGGTAATGTTTTGGGGACATGTTGTGCATGTTATGATGCTTCTCTTAGATCCCTCTCTGAGCTCTCACCAGATCATGCATAATTCAGTGGGGACTCCAAATGAGATGTCTCACTTTAGAAATCAGCCATGCCTTAGTGAAATACGAATTATCTAACTGCTTTTTAAATGCAAATATGCACAATCATTTTCCAAGTATCAAACGCTCTCTCACCCCATATGAGGGCAGCTTCGTCTGTGATCGTCCTCGGTCAATATTGTGTAATCTAATGGAATTTAATATTGAGGACCACTTTGGAAACAAGCGTTATAATGAATAGTTTCAAGTGATATCCTCTGGGTCCACACTGTACATTTTGTTGTATATGTCTCTTACCCAAAATAAATTCAATTCAATAGGCTGGTGTGTTTGTTTCTTGGTGTATGTTGTTCTCTTTGGAGAGGCAGTAGCCAAATGCTGGTTGCCCTTTTGAATTTGAAGTTTGGGTGGATTGTTTTGTCACTCAACATTTCTCCACACTTGTTGGTCCCCTAATTTTTGAAGGATTGGCTATGTCATATTAATCATCAGCTCCTGGCACTTTCATCTCACTCCACTTTTCACCACTTTACATTAGTGTTATTCCTTTCTAGTTTTAAGTACAACATGCGTACAACATGTATACTGGTGAATGGCTTTTATTAAGAAGTCACTGTGTTCCTTGGTTGGATTGAACTAGGCCTAACCCGAGTTCCACAACATAGGTCGAGGCCTAGTATTGTGTATTGGTCTTTAACACCATCCATTCTCTGTTGGTCAATCCCTTCCTCAAGTAATTGGACCACAGGGCTCTTTTATACCTGTCCAGGTGAGACATGTCTGTCACTGTCTGTAAGAGTAGCCTCTACTGTATAACAATGACCCATTCAGCCCCCAGCCCCGTTGTTGACATTGGTAAGGCGATAGCACTGCTTTTGATCATTACCTAGCCGGAAGGTGGTCACGCAATACTACACTATCTAGTTAGCAAGCTTCTGTCTGAAGAGAAAACAATATTATAATTTCAGACAGTAACCTTTGGGCTGGAAAATAAGATGCTGGTCACTGGCAGTGCTTGTTCTGCAGTTCATGCACTGGAATTCTTGTCTGTGTTCTCATTAATTAATGTCAATTAAGAGGGTGGATTCCTTGAATAGGTTGCTGTGTTGAGAGTGGCGATGCTTCACTTTAAACCTGACTATCAAAACAAGGTAAGCTACACAGTTCTGTTACATGACGTTACTTAGGCTACACCCTGGTCCCAATCTGTGACCAAATCGTGCATTTCATCATGAATGCTTTCAATTGTATTTATCTTAAATACAATAACAGTCTCCTGGACTGTTTACCAGACCATTGTGTAGATAGAGGTTCAGCCTGTAGGCTATGTTGCCCAACTATAAATTATCAATAAGAGGTATGGATTTTACAGTATTGGGGATTCATAAAAATACAGAGGTGGGTAGTAACACACTACAAGTAACACGTTACAGTACTTGAGTAGTTTTCTTTTAGGAATGTGTACTGTACTTTTACTTGAGTAAATCCTGAAGGGAAGAACATACTTTTTTAAAAAAATGCACTTGGCTAAGGTGTATGTAAACTTCCGACTTCAACTGTTAATCTCAGTTTTTCACAATTCCTAACATTTAATCAGAGTAAAAAGTCCCAGTCTTAGGTCAGTTAGGATCACCACTTTATTTTGAGAATGTGAAATGTCAGAATAATAGTAGAGAGAATGGTTTATTTCAGCTTGTATTTCTTTCACCACATTCCCAGTGGGTCAGAAGTTTACATACACTCAATTAGTATTTGGTAGCATTGCCTTTAAATTGTTTAACTTGGGTCAAGCGTTTCGAGTAGCCTTCCACAAGCTTCCCACAATAAGTGGGAAGCTGTTAGTCCTTTTCTTTCTGAAGTATTTCTTGATTTGTTTGGTCAGGATATTTTCATTCAAGCCATTCAGTTCTTATCTGAGCTGAAAGCTTGCAGGCAGTTGAGGCTGCCATTGTGTACGCTTGGTGCTTGGTGCTTTATGCTCGGTGTGCTGTAGCTCTTCTCTGTAGTCTGAAGCCTGAGGTGGCTGCTTGCTCATCATGAAAGTCTTGGACTGGAATCACTGCCAGCTCAGGGAGCAGGTGTGATGTGTGTGTCTCCCAGCAACCCTTGTCTTGGCTAGCTTATATAAGCATGTATTTCCTCCAGTGGTTCTGTTCAGGCAGTGTGGTGAATCAGTATTGTACTGGCTGGCCTGCGTTGCACATGCTTCGTCTATTGGCACCCTTTTCCCTACATCGTGCACTACTTTTGACCAGAGACCAAGAAGTGCACCATATAGGGAGTAGGGTTGCATTTAGGATGCAGTCTGGGGCTAGTGTTTGTCCAATAGGTCAATAGCTTTGTTTGGTCTTTCGTGTCCAGGCTTGTTGACTGCTGGGTGCTGCCTCTGATCTGATGCATGCTGTAAATCTTTATCCATCTTCTTCTGCTATCTTCTTCCACAGCCTTCTCCTACTCCCACCAGATACCTGGATGAAACTCATGTGGAGCTATCTTTTAATTGGACTAATCCATTGGGGTTATAAAATAAGCCATAGTAAATGTGACTCAGACTTGGCCTTAACGTCTTTAAAGTGCAATAGAGATAGACCAGTGAGCCGGCTTGGCATGAATAACAGTCTGAATGTGACCACACTTTATCCATGGCATCAAATGGATTCTTAGGGGAAAATGTATAGTGTTTGCCAAATAGTAACATGCCAGTGTAGATATAAAGAAATGCAGGAAAAGCTTAAGTGTGCTTAGTATTCTTGCTCTGCCGGTAAATGGTCTAGCCAGTAGCTATAAAATGCTTTGTTGTTAAGTTGCAATGTGCTGAACCCAAAGGGCCTATATCTCAAATTAGACCCTTACAAGTAAAAGGTAGCTTAACTTAGAGCGAAACACTTCTCCAGACAACACAGGCTAAATTCCAGACTGTCAATGGGGAAAATAAAACCAGAGTTTGAAAGCGTCTGCAACCGGCCCACAAAATACAACACAAAGTCGGCTTAATTTATTGGTTTGCCTTTTTCCTGCCGTTACCTAGCAGCACCACCAAGCAACTCATTGTAGTAGATTTTACTATCTCTATTCTCTGTCTTCTTTAACATGAGGCCCCCAGCCACTGGGCTGTCCAGGGTAGTGTTATAGCCTAGCCAGAGTGGGATGTTAAGGTTCTATCTGTGCTGTTTGTGCTACTGTCTGGACGTTTCACTGTATATAACCTGTGGATAGCTAGTGGGTAGGAGTGGTATAGAAGACAGAGAAAGAGGCATAGCTAAAAAGTCTACAGTATATGGAAAATGTTTTTATCAGAGATCACAGTTCAAGAGATTTCCATGAAGGAATAGGCTATCACTTTCATTTTCACTTCTTTGTGTGGGGTTTTGCTGTTTTTTCAGTTTTTTCATGGATTTTACTGTTAATAACAAAGCTGCAGTATATATTGAATATTTGTTTCTGATATTTCTTCAATGGAGTCTGCAAGTATCCTGAATTCTGCTGTCTTGGCTGACATGTGAAAGTGATTGTCATTCTGTGAACCTTTTGAACAATGGCTGACTCAAAGTCTAGAAGGAGCAAAAGGGAGCCTCAATCCTATCTCATATCTAACAGCGAGATTGTTGCATTCAAAGTATGTGTGAATGACTCTGTTGTATGCATTCATTATGATTTGAATTACTTGAATTGTTTCCGGGCTGAAATATTAATCAGAATTTGGTTCCGCCTCTTGTCGAAGCAATCCGTCCAGTTTGAGTCTGTACTGGGGTTGACTTGATGATGCCTCTCTCTGTCTCTCTGTTTGCAGCAAAAGCTGAAAGAGGAGCGTGAGGCTAAGCGAGCTCAGCTGGATGGCAGACATGACTACGTCCTCAGCATCGTGGCTTCCTGCCTGGGCCTGGAGAAGGCTGACGTGGAGGATGCCATTCTGGAGGGAACTCAGGTAGGGCATAACACTTCATCACCGCTCCACCTCCGTCAATCCCCTGTACTGTGGTCCCTTGTGACAGACTGTTGAGTAGCTGGCCACTGCTTGCGGATGCAACATTTGTTTCTACATTTCAAGACTACCTGTATTGTAATAACTTGTGCAAAAGCGATTGAATCAAGTAAAAGTAAATTAATTGTGGGAACGGTGATTGTGATGAACCTGTCTCCCATAGATTGAGCGCATGGAGCAGTTCTTTGTGGCTCAGGGACTTCCTCATATCATGTTCTACTATCAGGATGTGGAGCCAGCTGAAGCAGGTGAGATGATTGGCAATAAAGGGAAATAAAAGGGGAATATAATAATAGCAGAGTAATAACACAGTTAATAGTAGAGTTACAGCTCAAAGAGGTTGAATCTTGCGAACAGTTAGATTCATGTATCTTACCCTTCTTCCTGTCATAAAGATGATATAGTGGGTATTGGGTAACTGCTTTGTTTGTCTCCCTAGCAGCAGCAGCAGCAGCAGCAGCAGCTGTCTTGGCCCCCAACCGGAGTAAGAAGGCCAAGGTGTTTGTCACTGAGGGCAAAGATGTGGCTCTGACTGGTGTCTGTGTGTTCTTCACAAGAGCCAACCCCTCCAAGGCTATCACCTCTGAGAATGTGCACAGGGTGAGTCTCCACCTTACTATCTTACCAACACAAGGCTCTCCAACCCTGTTCCTGGCGAGCTACCGTCCTTTAGGTTTTCACTCCAACCCTAATCTAGCACACCTGAATCTAATAGTTAGCTGGTTGATGGCCTGAATTAGGTTAGTTACAACTGGGGATGGATTGAAAACCTACTGGATGGTAGCTTTCCAGGAACTGGGTTGGAGAACCCTGATCCAACACATAGTTGGCATTATACATTTTATCAATATTTAGATGTCTAAGGGCTTAAACAATGTTCGTATAACAATGCTCTTATCATTCATAACACTATTTACCCTTGCATTCAGGCAAACAATATTAGTAACAGTATGACACGTCAGCCTAATCTTTGCTTCTAAAATGGTGTCATCCCCTGGCCTACTGTGTGGTCATGTCTATCTAAAGTTCTATGGCCCTGGTAGGAGGTGAATTTCAACATGCTGGACACCACAGAGGTAGGCTTGCTTAAAAGTGTGGAGCAGCTGCTGTCTGAGATCTTCATACCCAGCCTGAAGAAGATGGACCATGGCTGGGGAGAGCTGGCCAGCCCACAGGCCCAGTCAGTTAAACAGAACTTCATCAGCTCACTGGACAGCTTTGTGTCTGTGTTGGCCGGGGCGCAGGAGAGCCTGCAGGAGAAGGTAGGTGACGTGCAAGCTCAAACGACCTGGCTTCAAATACTATTTCAAATATCTTAATTACTTTCACATGCATTTCAAAGTACTTATTCAGATGTGTTTTATTTGAAAAGACAAGTAGTTGAATATTGGAATGTATTTGGAAAACTCAAATACACTGACTCAAATACACTCCCATGTATTTAACCCAGGTATTTGAAAATTGTATGTGAAATCAGTATTTTCAAATACTTTCAAAAAGTATGCTATTTATAGGGAAAAAAATGAAAATACTTTCAATATATGTAGTTTATTCAGGCCACAGTATTTGAAAATACTCAAATATGCAGAAAATAAGTATTTAAATAACAAATAATCAAATACACACACATGCTTATCAAAACAAACAAATGTAATTTTGCAATTACAAATATATGGATATACAATTGATATCATTAATCGTTTCATTTAGGTGAATCTAAAAGTGTGTGACGAATTTGACCTGAAGACACTGAAAGGCCCGTCTGACTACATTGCTGTGGCTAACAGCGCAGAGGCAACAGAGAAGATAGAGGCCTGTATGAAAGTGTGGATCAAACAGATTGAACGGGTAAAATAGATTGAACCTCAATAGCACACCTTTGTCCTCCATGGACCTATTTAATTGTGGGTGGAGGTGTGTGTTCAATATAGTAAATACAATACAACTTTATTTATCCACTCAGGGGAAATTACATCAAGATCCACCACATCTAATACAATTGACAGATATTGCATTCCCCAATCAGTTGTGATTGTGTTGTATCCAGGTGCTGGCGGAGAGTGACCAGCTGAGGAAGGAGGCAGATGACCTGGGGCCGCGGGCCGAGCTGGACCACTGGAAGAAACGCATGTCCCGCTTCAACTACCTCCTGGACCAGCTGAAGAGCCCCGATGTCAAGGCGGTCCTGGGCGTTCTCATGATGGCCAAGTCAAAACTCATCAAGGTGAGCAAGCTGTTACACCCTGTCCTCCGTAACACAGGAGTAGATGTTAAAGGCCTGCTAATAAAATGTTAAAATCTCAATTTCGATTTTTGCTACGTGAGACTCGTTCGTGGGAGTCAGTCACATTAAAACATTAAAACATAAAAATAAAGCACTCCTCTATGCTTAGTGTACATGGCTCTCATACCTGAATTCAGTTGGTGTTTCCTGTATAACTGTAGCAGAATAGGTACAGTGCATGTTTGATGACTGTATCTGTCCCACCAGTCCTGGCGAGAGCTGGACACCAGGATCACTGACTCCGCCAACGAGGCCAAGGACAATGTGAAGTACCTCTACACTCTGGAGAAGTTCTGTGACCCGCTCTACAACAGTGACCCTGTGAGAGACTAATATTGTATACAGTTTTCAATATCTTCCTCTAAGATTTACTAACTACAGATTTACATAGTTTTCCAGTTTCCCGGACACAGATAATGCCTAATCCTGGACTAAGAAGCACTCTCAATTAAAAACCCTGTAGTCCAGGACTAGGTTTAATCTGCGAAACCGGTCTACTATGTACAGTTGAAGTCGGAAGTTTACATTCACTTAGGTTGGAGTTATTAAAACTCGTTTTCAACCACTCCACAAATTTCTTGTTAACAAACTATAGTTTTGGCAAGTCGGTTATGACATCTACTTTGTGCATGAAACAAGTCATTTTTCCAACAATTGTTTACAGACTGATTATTTCACTTATAATTCACTGAATCACAATTCCAGTGGGTCAGAAGTTTACATACACTAAGTTGACTGTGCCTTTAAACAGCTTGGAAAATTCCATAAAATGATGTCATGGCTTTAGAAGCTTCTGATTGGCTAATTCACATCATTTGAGTAAATTGGAGGTGTACCTGTGGATGTATTTCAATGCCTACCTTCAAACTCAGTGTCTCTTTGCTTGACATCATGGGAAAATCCAAAGATATCAGCCATGACATCAGAAAAATAATTGTAGCCCTCCACAAGTCTGATTCATTCTTGGGAGCAATTTCCAAACGCCTGAAGGTACCACGTTCATCTGTACAAACAATAGTACGCAAGTATAAACACCATGGGACCACGCCACTGTCATACCGCTCAGGAAGGAGACTCGTTCTGTCTCCTAGAGATGAACGTACTTTGTTGTGAAAAGTGCAAATCAATCCCAGAACAACAGCAAAGGACCTTGTGAAGATGCTGGAGGAAACAGGTACAAAATAATCTATATCCACAGTAAAACGAGTCCTATATCGACATAACCTGAAAGGCCACTCAGCAAGGAAGAAGCCACTGCTCCAAAACCACAATAAAAAAGCCAGACTACGGTTTGCAACTGCACATAGGGACAAAGATTGTACTTTTTGGAGAAATGTCCTCTGGTCTGATGAAACAAAATAGAGCTGTTTGGCTACAATGACCATTGTTATGTTTGGAGGAAAAAGGGTGATGCTTGCAAGCCGAAGAACACCATCCCAACCGTGAAGCACGGGCGTGACAGCATCATGTTGTGGGGGTGCTTTGCTGCAGGAGGGCCTGGTGCACTTCACAAAATAGATGGCATCATGAGGGAGGAACATTATGTGGATATATTGAAGCAACATCTCAAGACATCAGTCTGGAAGTTAAAGCTTGGTCGCAAATGGGTCTTACAAATAGACAACGACCCCAAGCATTCTCAAAATGGCTTAAGAACAACAAAGTCGAGGTATTGAAGAGGCCATCCCAAAGCCCTGACCTCAATCCTATAGAAAATGTGTGAGCAGAACTGAAAAAGCGTGTGAGAGCAAGGAGGCCTACAAACCTGACTCAGTTACACCAGGTCTGTCAGGAAGAGTGGGCCAAAATTCACCCAACTCATTGTGGGAAGCTTGTGGAAGGCTACCCGAAACGTTTGTCCCAAGTTAAACAATTTAAAGGCAATGCTACCAAATACTAATTGAGTGTATGTAAACTTCTGACACACTGGGAATGTGATGAAATAAATTTAATCTGACACATTCTTAAAATAAAGTGGTGATCCTAACTGACCTAAGACAGGGAATTTTTACTCTGATTAAATGTCAGGAATTGTGAAAAACTGAGTTTAAATGTATTTGGCTAAGGTGTATGTAAACTTCCAACTTCAACTGTATATCGATCTTAATGGATTTGAAAACTCATCATTGTATGATTGTATTGTATGCTAAATGAACGCAGGTGTCGATGGTAGAGGCCATTCCAGGCCTGATCAACGCCATCCGGATGATCCACAGGATTTCTCGCTACTACAACACCTCAGAGAAGATCACCTCCCTGTTTGTCAAGGTCATTATTGCTATGATACTGTATTTAACCACCAAGAAGACTAGGTGACTGTAAATCTTCTAAAAGCTGGCAAATGTATTACATTTCCTCATTAGAAGGGTTTTGAAATGAATATGGCCAATTCTTCTTTGATGTTCATGGTGCATTTGGCCTCACCACCTGGTCTCATGTTAGCTGAAGTGCTGTCTACTTTCCTTCCAAGCCTGTTAACCAGTCATCCCATCGAGGTTGCTTATTAGAGAGGCACGCAAAATGTATCCTTTTTTATTCTGTATCTCCATGTCTTAGGTTACCAACCAGATGATTACAGCATGTAAGACTTACATCACCAACAACGGGTCTGCGTCCATATGGGACCAGCCTCAGGGTGTTGTAGCTGAGAAACTGAAAGCTGCTATCCACTTAAACCAGGTACTGCTTTCATATACCAAGTACTTGTTCAACACACTTTAACCAGATCATTTCAAATACTGTGTTAAATCAAGGTACAAACAAATGTCAGTTTTGAAAGTACAGGCCCTTTAGAGCTTTAATCTATAAATAATTTATTATCTCTAGTGTAATACCGTCACATCCTTTACACACTTCTCACAAATGAACTATTTAACAGTATAACTTCCTTTCCATGCTCCTCCAATTACTTTTCATCTGGATCCCATCTATCTCATTATAGGAGTACCAGAAGTGCTTCCACAAGACCAAGAAGAAGCTGGAGCAGAGTCCCTCCGAGAGGCAGTTTGATTTCAGTGAGATGTACATCTTTGGGAAGTTTGAGACGTTCCAACGACGCATCTACAAGATCCTCAACATGTTCAGCACCATCACTACCTACTCAGCCCTACAGGACTCCAAGATAGAAGGCCTGGAGACTATGGCAACCACGTTTCAGGTACACAGTCTGGAGATTAGAGTACTTTGTAGACGTTAGTTACCCTTTTAGACATAACTTTTTAAATCATTTTTGTAAATCAATTACATTTTTAGACGTTACCTTTTAGACGTTACCTTTTAGACGTTACCTTTTTAGATGTTGCCTTTTTTGATGCTACCTTTTTACACGTTGCCTTTTTACACGTTACCTTTTTAGACGTGACCTTTTTACACGTTAGCTTTTTAGACGTTAGCCTTTTAGACGTTAGCTTTTTAGACGTTACCTTTTTACATGTTACCTTTTTAGACGTTAGCTTTTTAGATGTTAGCTTTTTAGACGTTACCTTTTTACACGTTACCTTTTTACACGTTACCTTTTTACACGTTAGCTTTTTAGACGTTAGCTTTTTACACGCTACCTTTTTAGACGTTACCTTTTTACACGTTAGCTTTTTAGACGTTAGCCTTTTAGACGTTAGCTTTTTAGACGTTACCGTTTTACATGTTACCTTTTTAGACGTTAGCTTTTTAGATGTTAGCTTTTTAGACGTTACCTTTTTACACGTTACCTTTTTACACGTTAGCTTTTTAGATGTTAGCTTTTTACATGTTCACTTTTTACACGTTACCTTTTTACACGTTACCCTTTTTACATGTTACCTTTTTACACGTTACCTTTTTACATCTTAACTTTTTACACGTTACCTTTTTACACGTTACCTTTTTACACGTTACCTTTTTACATGTTACCCTTTTTACATTTTACCTTTTTACACGTTACCTTTTTACATCTGAACTTTTTACTCGTTACCTTTTTTAGATGTTACCCTTTTTACACGTTACCTTTTTACACGTTACCTTTTTAGATGTTTTTCCTTGCAACTGTAGTAATGTTAGTTCTGCTCTTTCTATTGCTTCCGCTGGACAGACTGCAGAAATGCAGGGGACATGGGAGGTAACTTTTGCCACATAGTTTTTTTTTGTCCTTGTTTTTGTCCGTCAGTACATGCCTTATCATCAACTCTATCAAGCATATAGCCAACTAAACTCCTGACTGTAATGATCAGGAGCCATTTCACAAAGTAAAAAGTCATATTTGTTACTCATCACAAAACGTGTCCTCAATTTATTGGATTGCGTTGAACAGCATTAGTTTTAATGAGCAGAAGCTGATCCATTAATTACTTAGTCCTGATGGCCTTTTGTGAAGATTGACAGTTTGTTCACAGGAGCCAGGATATACATATTTCATGGTAAGCTGCTCATTGGAGAAATTACTGCTATTTTATACACTGCTGTTCATCCCTGCCATTGTAGATGGAGGATCTTTAAATAGGGATGGTGTCCAGCCAGAAGCTGCATGTCAATCATCATTCTACATTCTATATTATGTGGCCTACTACTCTGATTAAAATTAAATTAAACCCAACAGTCTCACAACATTCAACGGAAACGTTGTTGACAGTCTTTTGGCTTTGGTTGGAATGAATACAGACACAAGAAATGATCAAAAGCCTCTAGAGCTTTGGAAATAATGAAAAATAACCTGTCTGCCTTTTATTTTCAGAGCATTGTATTGAGCATAAAGAAAAAGCAATACAGTTTCCTTGATCAGAGAAGAACAGACTTTGATCAGGACTATGATGAGTTTTGTAAAAATACCGCTGCCTTGCATGTAAGTCCACATTTAATAGCAAACTTACCGGTAAATCATAACAAAACACTTCTGATTAATCTCATAATTTACTTGCACAATTGTTTGTTGTGTTCATTTGCTTTCAGAATCAGCTGAAGACCTTCATGGATAACACATTCGATAACATTCAAAACACAGAGAGGGCTTTGAATGTACTGAAGAAATGTGAAAGGTACCGTTATTTCAATCCACCTCTATTTCAAACTAACCTTTAATTAATTTCAGTCCATTTAACAGCCATTTCATTCATTCTTCATTTGATATCAAAATCTCCCCTTACATCACTAAGACTGGGCATCCCAGACCTGGGCATCGATGAGAAGTACCAGCAGATCCTTCAGAACTATGGGAGAGACATAGAGATGGTGTCCCGTAACTACACCAAGCAGAAGATGGATCCCCCCATTGGCCGGGACCTGCCCCCGGTAGCCGGTAAGATCCTGTGGGCCCGCCAGCTGTACCGGAGGATCCAGGAACCCATGGATCTGTTTCAGGAATCCCCTGGGGTGCTGGCTACACCCGAGGCCAAACGCATCATCAGGAACTACAACAGGGTGGCCAGAGTGCTGCTAGAGTTTGAGATGCTCTACCACAGTGGATGGATGAAGCAGGTGAGACAGGGCCCCTCCTGGTTGTCTTATTTATTGTGATCTTAAAGGCAAAACTTAATCAGCATTCCTACTCTGAGACTCTTGATACGGTCTCTGGTGTACTGGCAGGACCAATACTCCAGAAGCATAGCAGCGTTAACTGTTACTGTTATTAATGCTTATCTGTACCTTATCTGTAGCCTGGTCCCAGATCTGTGCTGTCGTAGTTGGCAAGACTGATATTACTTTTGATTGACTTGTTGATTTCCCACAGACATACTGTAGATGACTCATATGACTCATACGCTCTCTTGCTCTCTCTCTCCGTCTCTCTCTCTCTCTCGCGCTCTCTCGCTTGCTCTCTCCCTCTCTCTGGTCTCTCTCACTCTCTCTCACTCACTCTCTCACACTCATGCTGTCTCTCTCCATTTCTCTCTCTCTCTTTCCCGCTACATCTCTCTCTGTCACGACTTCTGCCAAAGCCAGTCCCTCTCCTTGTTCGGGCGGTGTTCGGCGGTCGACGTCACCGACCTTCTAGCCATCACGGATCCATTTTTCATTTTCCATTGGTTTTGTCTTGTCTTCCTTCACACCTGGTTCCAATCCCATCAATTACATGTTGTGTATTTAACCCTCTGTTTCCCCTCATGTCTGGGGTCGGAGATTGTTTGATTGTATGTTTGTGTATTATGTGATGGTGTGTTGGGTTTTGTACCCACTTTTTATTATTTTGTCATTTTGGTTTTGGAATTTTGTGAAGCACTGATTAAACAACTCTGTTTATACCAAGTTCAATTCTCCTGCGCCTGACTTCCCTGCCACCAGCACGCACCCATTATACTCTCTCTCTCTCTCTCTCTCTCTCTCTCTCTTTCTCTCTCTTTCTCTATCTCACTCTTTCCCACTCCCCAGATCGAGGAGGTCAGACTGGGCCTCCAGGCCTCTTTGCTGGTCAAATGTCCCGATACGGGGGACCTGTTTGTCAACTTTGACCCTCAGATCCTGACTCAGATTAGGGAGACAGACTGCATGACCAGGATGAGGCTGGAGATTCCTCCCTTTGCAGCCATCTTACAGCAGAAACAAGATGCCCTCAAGAAGAACTACAACAAGCTGCAGGTACTCTATGTTTTCCTTGATGCCTTTTGATCAACTGGCACATATTGAGTATGATACTGTATCCTGTATCTTTAAAAAGCTTTACATACACTCAATGGCAGTAGTACAAGGGCTGTCATTTCAATTCATTTTGAATTGAGTAGAAAGTCCTATGGGCTGGTATTTAGTCAGGAGAATCTTAATGCGATGATTAGAAGACATTATAAGGGTGAAGACATTATAACTGCAGGTATTAAGTAGTGTTATTACTAATTTCTCTGTTTCTGACGCCCATCCACAGCTGGTTCTGACGGAGAACGCCAGGGTCCGGGCTAAGATCCAGAGTGCCTTTGGGCAACTGGTGATGCCTCATGTTGCTAAGGTAGACGAAGCCATTCTGCCAGGCCTGACCTCCCTCAACTGGACCTCACTGAACATCGAGAAATACCTCAGCTGCATCAACAGTGCTCTCAGTATGTAACCATGTCCAATCTAACATTGTCAGCACTGTACTGTGCTCTGTCATAGCACCATACTATAAAACAGGAGAACAATCTCACCACAATAACCAGAACAGTAAGTACACCGAAACCTTGACGTCATTTGATCGCAGCTAATTGTGCCTGATCAACTCATGTCAAATATCCCATTGGAAAAAGTTATCTGCTGTCCCAGTGGGCAAAGCTGATTGTAACTGCTGTTTCCTTGTGACCCCCGGTGACACCGTGGTGCTGTGCATGACCTCTGACCTGTAACCTGTGTGTCCAGCGGACCTGGAGCTGCTAATGGACAGAGTGAATGACCTGGTGGAGTTCAGGATAGACGCTGTGCTGCAGGAGATGAGTGGAGCCACACTGTGGGTTCTGCCCCTGGAGGAACCTTTCAGCTGTGAAGAGTTCATTCAGACCACCAGGGTAAACAAAGATTCCCTCTGTATTACTCATGTGTTATACACATACATGCTTGTTAGGCATAATAATTGCATCATCAGCAGCCTGTAATGGTAACACAGTCACCCATCGTCAGTGATAACAACATTGACCAGACAAAACAGTATATTTAGTTCAGTACTAGTTCAGTAGAAACACAGTCTTTATGCATATAGGACCAGGGGTAAGCAACCCTGGGTCTGGAGTGTTGCAGGTACTTCATGTATTTGATTTAACCGACCTGGTTGGGGTGCCTAGTTGGAACAAAATCCTGCAGTACCTGCAGCACTCCAGGAACAGGGTTGTCTACCCCTGATATAGGCTAATGTACTTTATTCTGTTATGTCATGGTAGGAGCTGTGTATAAAGGGAGCTCAGAGTCTCCATGCCAAGAGTTCCCTGGTGGAGGAGGCAACCAACGAACTCATCAACATGCTGCTGGAGTTTGAGCTGAACAAGGAGGGGGAGGAGGAACTGCTAGAGGAGAGCAGGACTAATATGGACCTAGTGGAGAGTGAAGGTACTGTAACCTACAGTTTTAACTGTGATAATCATGATGCCGCAAAACGCAAACGGAGAGTGATAACAGGGTCAGCAAAATACAAGGGAAAGCAAAATGGTTGTTCAGGTGCACAAAGACTGACTGTTACAGACTGAAAATGAGAATGTGTGCGTGCCTGTGTACATGCAGGTATATTCACGTCTGTTCATGCCTCTTCCCAGGGGAGGAGGGTAAGTCAGAGGGTCGCATCAACCTGCTGTCTCGTAACACCACGGCAGCGAGCATCACAGGCCCCCCGTCTCCCCTGGTGAAGAGGAGGAAGAAGAAAGACCTGCTAGAGGTGATGGAGGAGGAGGCTGAAGAGCTTCTGTCCCACTTCAACCACCGTAACGTGGACGCCCTGCTGAGGCTCACACGCAACACCCTGGAGACCCTCCGCAAACGCCTCCACGCCTCCTCACTACTGCACTTCCTGAGTAAGTTCCATCAATCTAATGTATTTATAAAGCCCCTTTTACATTAGCAGTTGTCACAAAGTGCCACCCTTTGAGCTCAACCCTATCCATGTTGGAGTAAGGTGGGGCCGTCATGAGGGTTTCCCATTCCATTTCTCACTACTTCAATATCGGCCCACCACCCACAGCAGAGAGTGATTCCCCCAGCCGTCTGAAGGGCAGTGGTCAGCAGCCTATCTTCAGGACCAGTGTGACCCTGTCCATACCCAACATCGCCATGGTCCCAGCCCTGGATGAGGTCCAGCAGGCTCTGAACCGGGCTGTGGAGAGTGTGGTCAGTGTCAGTAAAGGAGTCGGCCAGTGGAGCAAGGAGAGGATCTCCAAGGTGGGCTTGTCGTGGCTTAAAGCTTCAATATCAAATAATTTCCGGGTAACAATTAAGTACCTTACTGTGATTGTTTTCAATTAGAAGGGAAAAAATTGCTTCGTAGCAAAGAGCTATTTCTCAAGCAATAATTTGGTAGGACTGTCTGAGTGTGGTCTGAGTGGGGAGGGGAAAACTGAAACTAGCTGTTATCGTCAGGCCAAAACTCCATCCCACCAAAACAGGCTGAAATGTCAGGCAGTCTTTTCAAACAGCTCGTACAATTATCATTTTCATATTATTCCAACATCATAGTGTGGAATTATATATAAAACACTTTCAAATCAAATCATGAGATTAAGGTTTTAGTTTTTCTTAAAACAAAGACCAAACATGAATTATTCTGTTCATGCCAACACAGAGGAAGATGAGTGAGAGAGGCATGGCTGCTCTGAGACAGGACAAGAGTGACAGTGAGTCAGAGGACGGAGAGACCACCTACAGGAGCCTGGCTGATGGCAGTACCTCAGACATCTCCGCCTCTGTGATCCAGGCTATACCTTTCCAGGCCAGGAACTACTACAAGAGTGTGTCTGAGAACAAGGAGATCATCAAGCTGGTGTCTGTGCTCAGCACCTCCATCAACTCTACCAAGAAGGTACATACAGGTGTACACACAAAATAAAAATAAAAAGTCTGTTTCTCCTGTTTTCCTAACATTCTGACCTTAGTGTGTCAAATTCTAACTATTTTGTGTTTGATACTGACACCTATCCCCTAAGATGTTGATGTGAAAAGGAGATCTAAATCAAATCAGTTAAATTCAAACTTTATTGAAAGTGCATTTAAGAGCTGGCTGTTGTGTTGTTGTTAACCAGGAGGTGGTGAATGCTCTGGAACGCTTCAGTCGTTACCACCACATCTGGAGGAAGGAGCGAGAGGACACCATCCAGAAGTTCAGCCAGGGCAGCCCTCTGCTGTCTGAGTTTGAGTCTCAGATCCTCTACTACAAAGACCTGGAGCTGGAGATCAACGCTGAGCCTGAGTACATCACTGTGGGAGCTCTGGCCCTCTATACAGGTAGAGTACATCACTGTGGGAGCTCTGGCCCTCTATACAGGTAGAGTACATCACTGTGGGAGCTCTGGCCCTCTGTACAGGTAGAGTACATCACTGTGGGAGCTCTGGCCCTCTATACAGGTAGAGTACATCACTGTGGGAGCTCTGGCCCTCTATACAGGTAGAGTACATCACTGTGGGAGCTCTGGCCCTCTATCCAGGTAGAGTACATCACTGTGGGAGCTATGGCCCTCTATCCAGGTAGAGTACATCACTGTGGGAGCTCTGGCCCTCTATACAGGTAGAGTACATCACTGTGGGAGCTCTGGCCCTCTGTACAGGTAGAGTACATCACTGTGGGAGCTCTGGCCCTCTATACAGGTAGAGTACATCCCTGTGGAAGCTCTGGCCCTCTATACAGGTAGAGTACATCACTGTAGGAGCTATGGCCCTCTATCCAGGTAGAGTACATCACTGTGGGAGCTCTGGCCCTCTATACAGGTAGAGTACATCACTGTGGGAGCTCTGGCCCTCTGTACAGTTAGAGTACATCACTGTGGGAGCTCTGGCCCTCTATACAGGCAGAGTACATCCCTGTGGGAGCTCTGGCCCTCTATACAGGTAGAGTACATCACTGTAGGAGCTATAGCCCTCTATCCAGGTAGAGTACATCACTGTGGGAGCTCTGGCCCTCTATACAGGTAGAGTGCATCACTGTGGGAGCTCTGGCCCTCTATACAGGTAGAGTACATCACTGTGGGAGCTCTGTCCCTCTATACAGGTAGAGTACATCACTGTGGGAGCTCTGTCCCTCTATACAGGTAGAGTACATCACTGTGGGAGCTCTGGTCCTCTATACAGGTAGAGTACCTCACTGTGGGAGCCCTGGCCCTCTATTCAGGTAGAGTACATCACTGTGGGAGCTCTGGCCCTCTATACAGGTAGAGTACATCACTGTGGGAGCTCTGGCCCTCTATACAGGTAGAGTACATCACTGTGGGAGCTCTGACCCTCTATACAGGTAGAGTACATCACTGTGGGAGCTCTGGCCCTCTATACAGGTAGAGTACATCACTGTGGGAGCTCTTGCCAACTACATAGGTAGAATACGTCACTGTAGGAGAACTGGCCCTCTATACAGTTAGAGTACATCACTGTGGGAGCTCTTGCTAACTACATAGGTAGAATATGTCACTGTAGGAGAACTGGCCCTCTATACAGGTACATAGCCGTGGGAATATATATATATATATATATATATATATAGGTAACTGTAGACTGACCTGTATCTCTCTACAACTTTCTCCCCGTTATGTGAAATTTTGGGCTATTTCAAAGCAATTGGCTGCTAATCCCCTGCATTAACCTCACAAGACAACTCTGCCAAATATAACTGCACATGTTCTTAGTAGAATTTCGCAATACTGTTATTTCATTTTTTCAACACTGCATGAATATCTGACTATTATCAGACTAATATCTGATTTGTTGTTGAACAGTTGACCTGAAGATGGCCCTGACTGCGGAGACTAAGAGCTGGATGGTGGACTATGGCCTGCACTGTAACAGGAAGTACCGGACAGATATGGAGAACATCTTCACGTTAGTGGCTGAGGCGGCAAAGAAACTGAACCGACCAATCAAAGACTTGGATGACATCCGCATCGCCATGGCATCGCTGAAGGAGATCAGAGAGCAGCAGATCTCCATTGACTTCCATGTGGGACCCATAGAGGTAGGGAACACAAATGCACACTTCTTTCAGAGAGACAGTGGTGGAAAGAGTACACAATTGTCAAATTTGAGTAAAAGTATAGCTACCTTAATAGAAAGTAACTCAAGTAAAATTGAAAGTGAGCCAGTAAAATAGTACCTGGGTAAAAGTCTAAAAGTATTTGGTTTTAAATATACTTAAGTATCAAAAGTAAATGTATAAATAATAAACATTCCTTATATTAAGCAAAGCAGACAGCACCATTTTCTTGTTTTTCCAATGTATGTATTGCCAGAGGCACACTCCAACACTCAGACATTATTTACAAAATGTGCTTTTCTGTCTAGTGAGTCTGCCAAGCCAGAGGGAGTAGGGATGACCATGTGTTTTCATGAAAAATGCTTGAATTTCACAATTTTCCTGTCCTGCTAAGCATTCAAAATGTATTGAGTACTTTTGGTTGTCAGGGAAAATGTATGGAGTAAAACGTACTATATTTTCTTTAGGAATGTAGTGAAGCAAAAGTAAAAGTAGTCAAAAATATGAATAGTAAAGTACAGATACCCAGAAAAACTACTTAAGTAGTACTTTAAAGTATTTTACTTAAGTACTTTACACCACTGCAGAGAGATACTGTATGAATAATTCACTGAGACTATTTGCAATGTCCACTTTCATTCAGTAGGAGGCAAATCTTAATTCCCACCTATGTCAAATTTCTACTTAGTCTATGGGCATTGGTATCAATGGGTGATAATTCAACTTAGGTGGAAGTTAGGATTTGCCCATAGTTTGATTAAGTCCTTGAAGTCTGTATTTGGTTGTGAGAAGACACTGGAGATCTGTGTTGTACCATGTGTCTGTTCAGTGCTGTGCCTTCTCCTTTCCCTTTCCTAGGAGTCCTATGCCATGCTCCATAAGTACGGCCTGGTAGTGGCGAAGGAGGAGGCAGAGAAGGTGGACACGCTGCGCTACACCTGGGAGAAGCTGCTAGCCCGCAGCACAGAGGTCCAGAATGAGCTGGTGTCCCTGCAGCCCAACTTCAGAGGAGGGCTCATAGACAACGTGCAGACGTTTGTGGAGGACTGTGGACACTTCTATCAGGACTATGACAAGGTTCAGACACGTCTCACAGCTACACCTAACACCAAGGCTGTCTAAGTCCTACTCACAGCTATACCTAACACCAAGGCTGTCTAAGTCCTACTCACAGCTATACCTAACACCAAGGCTGTCTAGGTCTTACTCACAGCTACACCTAACACCAATACTGTCTAGGTCTTACTCACAGCTACACCTAACACCAATACTGTCTAGGTCTTACTCACAGCTACACCTAACACCTAGGCTGTCTAGGTCTTACTCACAGCTACACCTAACATCTAGGCTGTCTAGGTCTTACTCACAGCTACACGTAACACCAAGGCTGTCTAGGTCTTACTCACAGCTACACCTAACACCAATACTGTCTAGGTCTTACTCACAGCTACACCTAACACCTAGGCTGTCTAGGTCTTACTCACAGCTATACCTAACACCAAGGCTGTCTAGGTCTTACTCACAGCTACACCTAACACCAATATTGTCTAGGTCTTACTCACAGCTACACCTAACACCAATACTGTCTAGGTCTTACTCACAGCTACACCTAACACCTAGGCTGTCTAGGTCTTACTCACAGCTACACGTAACACCAAGGCTGTCTAGGCCTTACTCACAGCTACACCTAACACCAAGGCTGTCTAGGTCTTAATCACAGCCACACGTAACACCAAGGCTGTCTAGGTCTTAATCACAGCTACACCTAACACCAAGGCTGTCTAGGTCTTACTCACAGCTACACCTAACACCAAGGCTGTCTAGGTCTTACTCACAGCTACACCTAACACCAAGGCTGTCTAGGTCTTAATCACAGCTACACGTAACACCAAGGCTGTCTGGGTCTTAGACATTTTTATTTATATTACAGTTAACTTGGCACGCTCTAACTAAGACTGCTAGCTAATTGCTGACGCAGGCTGTCTTTCATTCCCAGGACGGTCCCATGGTTGTCGGACTGGCTCCCCAAGACGCTAGTGACAGTCTCATCATGTTTCAGGTGAGTACAGTGTGTATCTTCAAGAGAGGAATCTACAGTATATACACCTCTCTGCAGCACTTCATTAAAGTTGATACATTCACAGAGGTTTTCATTCACATGTTCTATGTCTTATTTTTTTTATGTATTACTTATTTCTACCATATTTAACATGGCCAACAACATGCATGATTGTATTATTGTGTGTTGCATGGTTTTGGAAATGATATATGTGACCATTCATGCACTTTACTGTACTTTTCATTTGGTTTGGTCAGAATCGCTTTGACAACCTGTTCCGTAAGTACATCACCTACACTGGTGGAGAGGAGCTGTTTGGCCTGCCTGTGACCCAACACCCTCAGCTGCTGGAGATCAGGAGACAGCTCACCCTCCTCCAGAAGCTCTATGGACTCTACAACAGTGTCATCGACACCGTCAACGGCTACTATGACATCCTCTGGGCCGACATCCACATAGACAGGATCAATGACGAACTTCTTGACTTCCAGACGCGGTAAGGAAACCAAACTACAACCCAGACCATGAGAGACATTTACACAGAACTCACTGATGAATAATCTCATTGAAGATTTACATTTCCAAAAGGAAGTTAGATGTTCGTGTTTTTTCACCCTCCCATTTCCAGTTGTCGCAAGCTGCCCCGTGCCCTGAAAGAGTGGAAGGCATTCCTTGACCTGAAGAAAAGTATAGATGAGTTCAACGAGTGTTGCCCCCTACTAGAACTGATGACCAATAAGGCCATGATGACGCGTCACTGGAAGAGAATCGCCGAGGTGACAGGACACAGCTTCGAGGTGGAGACGGACACTTTCAAGCTGCGCAACATCATGGAAGCTCCGCTCCTCAAATGCAAAGAGGAAATTGAGGTGATTATGGATTTTTGTTGTTGGTGCTGAAACCCGGGAAGGAACCAGGTAATTAATTCTCTATAGCCGTACAACTACCGGTACTCCACTCACCATAACTATTCTGTACTGTAAATTGAGGCCAGAAAAAAAGGTTGTTTGACCGCAATGGAACAAGTTGATTAATTAAACAAAGGTAAAATAAAGATAAATGTTGTTTGAACTCCCGCTGGGCAGGATATTTGCATCAGTGCGGTGAAGGAGAGGGACATTGAGCAGAAGCTGAAGCAGGTGATAGCTGAGTGGGACAACAAGACGTTCACCTTCGCCAACTTCAAGACGCGAGGGGAGCTGCTGCTGAGGGGCGACAGCACCGCTGAGATCATTACTAACATGGAGGACAGCCTCATGGTGCTGGGATCACTCATGAGCAACAGGTTAGACTAGAGACCTACTGGAGGCACAAATGACTTAGCCTGGAAATCTAGACTGATTTCTGCTTCATGCTTGTTAACAATAGTGAAATTTAGCCTAATTCAATCTTGATTTTGAGGCAACAAATGACCTGGGGGTTCGGAGTGATATATGATTTCTTCTATATTTCAGTACAGGAGGTTGGTGGGACCTTAATTGGGGAGAACGGGCTCATGGTAATGACTGGAGCGGAATCTGTGGAATAGTATCAAACACATGGTTCACAGGTGTTTGATGCCATTCCATTTGCTCCGTTCCGGCAATTATTATGAGCCCCCTCAGCAGCCTTCACTGTATTTCAGCATCCAGTTGACTTGTCATCTAGAGTTCAGCAGTTGTGGTGTTTGTGTTTAGACAGTTGTGTTTAGACTGGGGGTGCTATGTATAAATCCATGTAAGGTTTCAGCTGCATTATACAGACTTTTAGTGTTGTTTGTGTACTGTAGTAGTCAATGCTTGACTTAGATGATGACTTGGTGTTCCACAGGTACAACACGCCATTCAAGCCCCAGATCCAGAAATGGGTTCAGAACCTTTCCAATACCACTGACATCATAGAGAACTGGATGACTGTCCAGAACCTGTGGATCTACCTCGAGGCTGTGTTCGTGGGAGGGGACATAGCCAAACAGCTACCCAAGGTAAGAACCAATACATTGACTTTTCATCTGAAAAGACATCTTTAACCTTATGCTATTAGCGATGGGGTTCCACAATTTCTTGAACTTTTACAGGGCCCTGGTTTTTCAGAAATCACTTATTGGGGGAAAACCCAGGAACTTTTTGCAAACTTAGGAATGACAATCTAGTCTGAATCATCTGAATGACAGGAGGCGAAACGCTTCTCCAACATCGACAAGTCCTGGGTGAAGATCATGACGCGGGTCCATGAGATGCCCAACGTGGTGCAGTCATGTGTGGGGGATGAGACCATGGGACAGCTGTTGCCTTACCTCCTGGAACAACTGGAGATCTGTCAGAAGTCTCTCACTGGGTAAGTCTATCTGAATGTCTGTCGGAAGTTTCTCACTGGGTGAGTCTGTCTGGAGGTCTGCCAGAAGTCTCTGGGTAAATATGTCTGGAGGTCTGCCAGAAGTCTCTGGGTAAGTCTGCCTGGAGGTCTGTCAGAAGTCTCTGGATAAGTCTGCCTGGAGGTCTGCCAGAAGTATCTGGGTAAGTCTGCCTGGAGATCTTTTAGACTTACCTAGTGAGAGACTTCTATCTGAATGTCTATCAGACGTTTCTCACTAGGTAAGTCTGTCTGGAGGTCTGCCAAAAGTCTCTGGGTAAGTCTACCTGGAGGTCTGTCAGAAGTCTCTGGGTAAGTCTGCCTGGGGATCTGTCAGAAGTCTCTCACTGGGTAAGTCTATCTGGAGGTCTGCCAGAAGTCTCTTGGTAAGTCTGCCTGGAGGTCTGTCAGAAGTCTCTGGGTAAGTCTGCCTGGAGGTCTGCCAGAAGTCTCTGGGTAAGTCTGCCTGGAGATATTTTAGACTTACCTAGTGAGAGACTTCTATCTGAATGTCTATCAGACGTTTCTCACTAGGTAAGTCTGTCTGGAGGTCTGCCAAAAGTCTCTGGGTAAGTCTACCTGGAGGTCTGTCAGAAGTCTCTGGGTAAGTCTGCCTGGAGATCTGTCAGAAGTCTCTCACTGGGTAAGTCTATCTGGAGGTCTGCCAGAAGTCTCTGGGTAAGTCTGTCTGGAGGTCTGTCAGAAGTCTCTGGGTAAGTCTGTCTGGAGGTCTGCCAGAAGTTTCTGGGTAAGTCTGTCTGGAGGTCTGTCAGAAGTCTCTGGGTAAGTCTACCTGGAGATCTGTCAGAAGTCTCTGGGTAAGTCTGCCTGGAGATCTGTCAGAAGTCTCTCACTGGGTAAGTCTATCTGGAGGTCTGCCAGAAGTCTCTTGGTAAGTCTGCCTGGAGGTCTGTCAGAAGTCTCTGGGTAAGTCTGTCTGGAGGTCTGTCAGAAGTCTCTGGGTAAGTCTGCCTGGAGATCTGTCAGAAGTCTCTGGGTAAGTCTGTCTGGAGGTCTGTCAGAAGTCTCTGGGTAAGTCTGCCTGGAGATCTGTCAGATGTATCTGGCTAAGTCTGTCTGGAGGTCTGTCAGAAGTCTCTGGGTAAGTCTGTCTGGAGGTCTGCCAGAAGTTTCTGGGTAAGTCTGTCAGAAGTCTCTGGATAAGTCTGTCTGGAGGTCTGTCAGAAGTCTCTGGATAAGTCTGCCTGGAGGTCTGTCAGAAGTATCTGGGTAAGTCTGTCAGAAGTCTCTGGATAAGTCTGTCTGGAGGTCTGCCAGAAGTTTCTGGGTAAGTCTGTCAGAAGTCTCTGGATAAGTATGTCTGGAGGTCTGTCAGAAGTCTCTGGATAAGTCTGTCTGGAGGTCTGTCAGAAGTCTCTGGGTAAGTCTGTCAGAAGTCTCTGGGTAAGTCTGCCTGGAGGTCTGCCAGAAGTCTCTGGATAAGTCTGCCTGGAGGTCTGTCAGAAGTCTCTAGGTAAGTCTGTCTGGAGGTCTATCAGAAATATCTCAATGGGTAGGCCTATACTTATACTTTGAATTTGAAAGTATTCCTGTACCAGTATGACACCTTCCAAGTTTGCCTACGTTGTACATTGGTAACTTGATGATGTGTACTAAACTAGTAATATTTTCAAACCTTTTTTTTAGGGGTAGCTTTAATCTTGCAGATAGATTGTAGCCTCTGGCTATCCAGTTTTCAACCCTTGGTTGTGTGTGATTGTGTGACTGACAGGTACTTGGAGAAGAAGCGTCTGCTGTTCCCTCGGTTCTTCTTTGTGTCTGACCCGGCCCTGCTGGAGATACTGGGCCAAGCCTCGGACTCCCACACCATCCAGGCCCACCTGCTCAACATCTTTGACAACATTAAATGTGTCCGCTTCCATGACAAGGTACAGTAACGCACAGACAGACATATACAGTGAGGGAAAAAGTATTAGATCCCCTGCTGATTTTGTACGTTTGCCCACTGACAAAGAAATTATCCGTCTATAATTTTAATGGTAGGTTTATTTGAACAGTGAGAGACAGAATAACAACAAAAATATCCAGAAAAACGCATGTCAAAAATGTTATAAATTGATTTGCATTTTAATGAGGTAAATAAGTATTTGACCCCTCTGCAAAACATGACTTAGTACTTGGTGGCAAAACCCTTGTTGGCAAACAGAGGTCAGACGTTTCTTGTAGTTGGCCACCAGGTTTGTACACATCTCAGGAGGGATTTTGTCCCACTCCTCTTTGCAGATCTTCTCCAAGTCATTAAGGTTTCGAGGCTGACGTTCGGCAACTCGAACCTTCAGCTCCCTCCACAGAATTTCTATGGGATTAAGGTCTGGAGACTGGCTAGGCCACTCCAGGACCTTAATGTGCTTCTTCTTGAGCCACTCCATTGTTGCCTTGGCCGTGTGTTTTGGGTCATTGTCATGCTGGAATGCCCATCCACGACCTGTTTTCAATGCCCTGGCTGAGGGAAGGAGGTTCTCACCCAAGATTTGACAGTACATGGCCCCGTCCATAGTCCCCTTGATGCGGTGAAGTTGTCCTGTCCCCTTAGCAGAAAAACACCCCCAAAGCATAATGTTTCCACCTCCATGTTTGACGGTGGGGATGGTGTTCTTGGGGTGATAGGCAGCATTCCTCCTCCAAACACGGCGAGTTGAGTTGATGCCAAAGGGCTCCATTTTGGTCTCATCTGAGCACAACAATTTCACCCATTTGGCAAACTTCAGACGGGCATGTATATGTGCTTTCTTGAGCAGGGGGACCTTGCGGGCGCTGCAGGATTTCAATCCTTCACGGCGTAGTGTGTTACCAATTGATAATTGACAAGATCCTCCCATGTAGTTCTGAGCTGATTCCTCACCGTTCTCACGATCATTGCAACTTCACGAGGTGAGATCTTGCATGGAGCCCCAGGCAGAGGGAGATTGATAGTTATTTTGTGTTTCTTCCATTTGCGAATAATTGCACCAACTGTTGTCACCTTCTCACCAAGCTGCTTGGCAATGGTCTTGTAGCCCATTACAGCCTTGTGTAGGTCTACAATCTTGTCCCTGACATCCTTGGAGAGCTCTTTGGTCTTGGCCATGGTGGAGAGTTCGGAATCTGATTGAATGATTGCTTCTGTGGACAGGTGTCTTTTATACAAGTAACAAACTGAGATTAGGAGCACTCCCTTTAAGAGTGTGCTCCTAATCTCAGCTCGTTACCTGTATAAAAGACACCTGGGAGCCAGAAATCTTTCTGATTGAGAGGGGGTCAAATACTTATTTCCCTCATTAAAATGCAAATAAATGTATAACATTTTTGACATGCGTTTTTATGGATTTGTTTGTTGTTATTCTGTCTCTCACTGTTCAGATAAACCTACCATTAAAATTATAGACTGATCATTTCTTTGTCAGTGGGCAAACGGACAAAATCAGCAGAGGATCAAATACTTTTTTCCCTCACTGTAATTTCTTTCAACAACTATCCCTGTCAGGCCTCCTGATCAATTGACTTATTTGACTATTAGTAGTATCTGTTCTTCTGCAATAGTAACTAACCCGGATTCAGCAACATCAATAGTATCTGCTCTTCTGTCTCCACAGATGTACGACCGGATCCTGGCCATCTCGTCCAGGGAGGGGGAGACGGTAGAGCTGGATTGGCCGGTGACTGCTGAGGGGAACGTGGAGGTCTGGCTCAACGCCCTGCTGAAGGAATCCCAGAGGTCTCTTCACCTGGTCATCAGACAGGCTGTCCTGGCCATCCAGGACTCAGGCTTCCAGCTCATTGAGTTCCTGGACACTTTCCCTGCTCAGGTGGGGAGACATGGGATACATCCTAAATGCCACCCTATTACATAGTCCACTACTTTTAACCCAGACCCTGTTCAAAAGTAGTGCACTATATAGGCTACCATTTGTGACACAGTCCTGGTCTTGGAGTCATCATTCATTCTCTTTTATAATGTGATAGATGACCTTAACTTTGACCTTGGAGCAATGGCCTTGTAGTAAGACTTTCCCACATCGATGTTCCATTACTCAATACCTGATCAGGGATTCCTGTTCTTCTGACATTAGCCTCCATTATTGTATAACTGAAACTGATCTACACACTAGCCACATTCCATACATTCCTGATGTTATACATTGTCCTGATTACAGCCCTGATTGACAGGAAGCCAGGAAAGATGACTTTACATTCTCTCATTGATGTCCTATCATGATGTCCTCTCTTCCTGACTCCATCAACCAGGTTGGTTTGCTGGGAGTCCAGATGATCTGGACCAGAAACTCAGAGGAGGCCCTGACCAACGCCCGCTACGACCGTAAGATCATGCCCAAGACCAACCAGTTCTTCCTGGAGCTTCTCAACACTCTGATAGACATGACCACTAAAGACCTGGCCTCAATGGAGAGGGCCAAGTATGAGACACTCATAACCATCCATTTTCACCAGAGGGACATCTTTGATGACCTGGTGAGTGGCCTGGAATCACAAACTGAATCAGGGGCTAAAATAGTACTTCAACCCCAAAGGTACCTTTTGGCAAACTGTTCCACCAAATATTTTCTGATTAGGGCATGGTAGAGTCGGAGAATATCAATTTGAGTTTCCCCTGGTATTCAAATCACATTTGACAATTGGGGTTTTATGAATTTCAGAGACTTTAGCAATGCTTTGTTTCCAGAATGGTTTCCCCCTGCTCTCCCCTCAGTGTCGCCTGCATATCAAAAGCCCTACAGACTTTGAGTGGCTGAAGCAGTGTCGTTTCTACTTCAATGAGGACTCTGACAAGATGATCATCAACATGACTGACGTAGGCTTCATCTATCAGAATGAGTTCCTGGGCTGCACTGACAGACTGGTCATCACCCCTCTGACTGACAGGTAGTGACTAACTGCCAGTACCATGGTCCAGCCTAACTTTTTAGTGCCCACAAGTGTATGGTGTATCACATTGAATATCTTTGGGTGATTATCCTGGATGTACCTTTCCTTGGTGTGTGTTTGTTCCAGGTGCTACATCACACTGGCCCAGGCTCTGGGGATGAGTATGGGAGGAGCCCCGGCCGGCCCTGCAGGGACGGGGAAGACTGAGACCACTAAAGACATGGGCCGCTGCCTTGGGAAGTACGTGGTGGTCTTCAACTGCTCCGACCAGATGGACTTCAGAGGACTGGGGAGGATCTTTAAAGGTAGGAGCTTCATCTCTTATTGCCTGGTCCCAAATACATTTGTGCTCTCTTGTCAACTCCTGTGCCATTTGCATGGCAATGACCATAGGAGTTGGATATCCAGTACAAACAAAACGTATATGATTTGTGGCGATTATAGGCTATATAAGATGTCACTCATATTACTGTGAAGAGAATGATGATCTCAACCTGAACCTAATGAACAGTGTAATGTTGTGTGTCTGATTTGCAGGTCAGGCTCTTGGGGTTGTTTTGAATGAGGAGTTTAATGTGAAGAGTGATGTGTAATGTTGTGTTGATTGACAGGTCAGGCTCTTGGGGTTGTTTTGAATGAGGATTTCAATGTGAAGAGTGATGTGTAATGTTGTGTTGATTGACAGGTCTAGCCCAGTCGGGCTCCTGGGGCTGTTTTGATGAGTTCAACCGTATTGACCTATCAGTGCTCTCCGTGGCGGCCCAGCAGATCGCCATCGTGCTTACCTGCAAGAAGGAGCGCCGCAAGAACTTCATCTTCACCGATGGAGACAACGTGGAAATGAATCCCGAATTCGGCATCTTCCTGACTATGGTTATTATTATTAGCCGTCTATAAACTGCTCACTGTAGAAACCCCTTCACAAACATGTTGTCAAGTAGAGCTTCATTTAAAGTACTTCTGAAAGGAATAGTGAATTGTTGTCTCAAAGAAGATTAACTGAATCTAGTCCAAATCAGACAAGGTTTATTATTACTTAGAGGATGTTAGTCATAGACTTTGTTTAGCTTTTTATTCTTAACAGTCTCACCTGGTTAAATTTAGATTTGATTATTAAATGTTTTTGCCCCCCCCCCCATCAGAACCCGGGCTACGCAGGTCGTCAGGAGCTTCCAGAGAACCTGAAGATCAACTTCCGCTCGGTGGCCATGATGGTCCCAGACCGTCAGATCATCATCCGGGTCAAGCTGGCCAGCTGTGGCTTCATAGACAACATAGAGCTAGCCAGGAAGTTCTTCACTCTCTACAAACTGTGTGAGGAGCAACTCTCCAAGCAGGTCAGCTGTGAAATGAAATGTAACTACTGTAGGTATTTCAATGAGAGCTGAACATGCAATGCTATGCATTTTAGTAGTTCCATATGAGTAAACAATCAAGTTAAGTGAAAGGTTATTTAAAGGTGTATCGTCAAAGTATCAAATCCCTTTAGAGGGAATTGACATACCACATGTCAGGTGGATGGATTATCTTGCCACAGACAAATGGTCACTAACAGGGATGTAAACACATTTGTGCACAAATGTGAGAGAAATGCATCTTTTCTTTGGGCTATGAACAATTTCTGGGATCTTTTATTTCAGCTCAGGAAACATAGAACAGATCACAACTTTACACGTTACGTTCATATTTTTTGTTCAGTATAAAAACAACTTAACTGTCCATGTATGTGTTGATTATGACCTTTGTGTAGTTCATAGTTTGATTTCCATACAGTCCATGTTGGGTTCACTCTGTTTTTAAGGTGCATTATGACTTTGGACTGCGAAACATTTTGTCAGTTCTGCGAATACTGGGGGCGGTGAAACGAGCAAACCCCAATGACACAGAATCTACCATCGTCATGAGGGTTCTCAGAGATATGAACCTGTCCAAGCTGGTGAGTACAGTCACTCAGATATACAGGACATTCTCCTCAAAATCAACTGCTGTTCTCCTCAAAATCAACTGCCATTTTAGAAAAGGCATTTTTTTTAAGCAGCATTAAGTGTTACAGATTGTTATTTTTTTCATATACTATTCTGTAATACATGAATAATGATTTCCTCTTCAGTGAGGTGTAACATAACAGAAGTGGCATCGTGGTTAACGTCACTGACATAATACCATATGTGTATGACATAATACTGACTTCACTGACATAATACTATATGTGTGTGACATAATACTGACTTCACTGACATAATACTATATGTGTGTGACATAATACTGACTTCACTGACATAATACTATACGTGTGTGACATAATACTGACTTCACTGACATAATACTATACGTGTGTGACATAATACTGACTTCACTGACATAATACTATATGTGTTGACAGATAGATGAAGACGAGCCGTTGTTCCTCAGCCTGATAGAGGACCTCTTCCCTGGGATCCAGCTGGATAAAGCAGGCTTCTCCGAGCTGGAGACAGCTATCGACAAACAGGTGAGAGAACATTTTATATAACATAATCCCTTTACATTAAGTTTGAAAATTCTCCCTGTTACTCTGAAGTCTATCAACTATAAAAAAGAATTGACCCAATAAATTACTGGGAGTTTATATATGGAGTGTGCTACTCTCTTTATTCTGATAGTTTAAGGTTTATTCGCCGTTAGTCAGCACCTCCACACAAAATAATTTTGCACACCCAGCTCATGTTTTTGACTCTGAAGCCTATCTACATGTAGTTTCTCATAACCCTCCTCCTTACACTGGTTCTCTCCTGTCCACCCATCTCTTCTCCGTTTCCCTACAGTACATTTGACATTTGAGTAATTTAGCAGACGCTCTCATCCAGAGCGACTTACATGAGCAATGCCTTGTTCAAGGGCACATCAACATGTTTTTTTACCTCGTCACCTCAGGGATTCGAACCAGCGAACTTTTGGTTACTGGCCCAACGCTCTTACGTGCAAGGCTACATGCCGCCCCCACAGTATAATACAGAGTTTAAGGGATGAATCTGTCTTGGTATTAGCCTTAATACCATAGTAGCATAAAAACTTTTTTCGATTTAAATGTGAGGTAAGGATTTATTTGTATTAACATGAAGAGTTCACCTCACTGTCTTCCATTGTTCTCTATACTGTAGGTGGAGGAGTCCGGTCTCATAACATGAAGAGTTCACCTCACTCTCTTCCATTGTTCTCTATACTGTAGGTGGAGGAGTCCGGTCTCATAACATGAAGAGTTCACCTCACTCTCTTCCATTGTTCTCTATACTGTAGGTGGAGGAGTCCGGTCTCATAACATGAAGAGTTCACCTCACTCTCTTCCATTGTTCTCTATACTGTAGGTGGAGGAGTCCGGTCTCATAACATGAAGAGTTCACCTCACTCTCTTCCATTGTTCTCCATACTGTAGGTGGAGGAGTCTGGTCTCATAACATGAAGAGTTCACCTCACTCTCTTCCATTGTTCTCCATCCAGTAGGTGGAGGAGTCTGGTCTCATAACATTAAGAGTTCACCTCACTCTCTTCCATTGTTCTCCATACTGTAGGTGGAGGAGTCCGGTCTCATAACATGAAGAGTTCACCTCACTCTCTTCGATTGTTCTCCATCCTGTAGGTGGAGGACTCTGGTCTCATAACATGAAGAGTTCCCCTCACTGTCTTCCATTGTTCTCTATACTGTAGGTGGAGGAGTCCGGTCTCATAACATGAAGAGTTCACCTCACTTTCTTCCATTGTTCTCTATACTGTAGGTGGCAGAGGCAGGTTTGATCAGCCACCCTCCATGGAAGCTGAAGGTGATTCAGCTGTTTGAGACCCAGAGGGTCCGCCATGGCATGATGGCCCTGGGGCCCAGCGGAGCAGGAAAAACCACCTGCATTCACACCCTGATGAGAGCCATGACAGGTGAGAAACATCCCCATCAAACCCTGGACTTATTTGACCTTATTTACTTCCCCATGGCAGTCATACTTAACTAAAAGTTGTGTTAAGTGAATGTGTGTGTGTGTTTGCACCCACAGACTGCGGCCAGCCACACAGAGAGATGCGTATGAACCCCAAAGCGATCACCGCCCCTCAGATGTTTGGCCGTCTAGATGTAGCTACCAATGACTGGACTGACGGCATCTTCTCTACCCTGTGGAGGAAGACTCTGAGAGCCAAGAAAGGTGGCATATTTTTATATATTGTGTGTTTTTGTTCTGCCTTGTTATTGTGAGTAATACATTGTTATTGATTATTATTGCATTGTTGGGTTTTGATTTTGCAAGAAAGGCATTTCACTGTACTTGTGCATGTGACATTAAAACTTGAAAGAAATACCCTGGACTTATACGGTCCTTGCTTTACACATGTATTTTTTTTATTTAACTAGGCAAGTCGGTTAAGAACAAATTCTTATTTACAATGACGGCCTACCAAAAGGCAAAGGGCCTCCTGCGGGACAGGGGCTGGGATGTAAAAAAAAAATATATATATATAAATATATATGAGAAAACACACATCACGACAAGAGAGACACCACTACATAAAGAGACCTAAGACAACAACATAGCATGGTAGCAACACAACATGACAACAACATGATACCAACACAACATCCCTGCAGCACAACATGGTAGCAGCACAAAACATGGTACAAACATTATTCGGCGTAGACAAAAGCACAAAGGGCAAGAAGGTAGAGGCAACATGCAAGTTTACTCAAGCATTAGACATGTTAGAGCATGAACCCACATACAGTGCATACCGTATAGTCTCTATGAAATTCATGTAGAACAAAGGGGCAGACCATTTCCATGTTTTTCAATATTCTCATATCTTCCTATTAATTTCCTTATCATTTCCCTATAGTTTTACTTAAAGTGATATTCTAATATGCTCTGACCTCCATAGTTGATTTTGATTAGTTTATTAAGCAGACTGGTTCTAATGTCTCTCTCCTCTGCAGGGGAGCACATATGGATAGTACTAGATGGACCAGTAGATGCTATCTGGATAGAGAACCTCAACTCTGTACTGGATGACAACAGGACTCTGACCCTGGCCAATGGAGACAGGATCCCCATGGCCCCCAACTGCAAGATCGTGTTTGAGCCCCACAACATCGACAACGCCTCGCCTGCCACCGTGTCTCGTAACGGAATGGTGTTCATGAGCTCTTCTGTGCTCAACTGGAGCCCCATTCTGGAGGTGGGCACAGGAACCTTTGCTCACTCTTTATCAGTGGATAAAAATGTGTGTGTGTGCGTACATCCATTAGCGAGGCTACGTACAGACACCTGTTAGTCAGGCTGATTGAGGTAGTATGTACATGTAGATATGGTTAAAGTGACTATGCATATATGATGAACAGAGAGTAGCAGTAGCGTAAAAGAGGGGATGGCGGGTTGTGGGTGGTGGGACACAATGCAGATATCCCGGTTAGCCAATGTGCGGGAGCACTGGTTGGTCGGCCCAATTGAGGTAGTATGTACATGAATGTATAGTTAAAGTGACTATGCCTACATGATGAACAGAGAGGAGCAGCAGCGTAAAAGAGGGGTTGGGGGGGGAACACAATGCAAATAGTCCGGGTAGCCATTTGATTACCTGTTCAGGAATCTTATGGCTTGGGGATAAAAACTGTTGAGAAGCCTTTTTGTCCTAGACTTGGCACTCCGGTACCGCTTGCCATGCGGTAGTAGAGATTTTTTTTTTTTAGGGCCTTCCTCTGACACCGCCTGGTGTAGAGGTCCTGGATGGCAGGCAGCTTAGCTCCAGTGATGTACTGGGCCATACGCACTACCCTCTGTAGTGCCTTGCGGTCGGAGGCCGAGCAATTGCCATACCAGGCAGTGATGCTGGTATGTTGCAGCTGTAGAACCTTTTGAGGATCTCAGGACCCATGCCAAATCTTTTTAGTTTCCTGAGGGGGAATAGGCATTGTCGTGCCCTCTTCACGACCATCTTGGTGTGTTTGGACCATTCTAGTTTGTTGGTGATGTGGACACCAAGGAACTTGAAACTCTCAACCTGCTCCACTACAGCCCCGTCGATGAGAATGGGGGCGTGCTCAGTCCTCCTTTTCCTGTAGTCCACAATCATCTCCTTAGTCTTGGTTATGTTGAGGGATATCTTTGTCTGTGTGTGTATATTTGTGTATGTGTGTATCTTTGTCTGTGTATGTATCTTTGTCTATGTGTATATGTGTGCATGTGTGTATCTTTGTCTGTGTGTGTATCTTTGTCTGTGTGTGTATCTTTGTCTGTGTGTGTATCTTTGTCTGTGTGTGTATCTTTGTCTGTGTGTGTATCTTTGTCTATGTGTGTATCTTTGTCTGTGAATATTTGTCTGTGTGTGTATATTTGTGTATCTTTGTCTGTGTGTGTATATTTGTGTATATCTTTGTCTGTGTGTGTATATTTGTGTATATTTGTGTATGTGTGTATCTTTGTCTGTGTATGTGTGTATATTTGTGTATATCTTTGTCTGTGTGTGTGTGTGTGTATATTTGTGTATATCTTTGTCTGTGTGTGTATATTTGTGTATATTTGTGTATGTGTGTATCTTTGTCTGTGTATGTGTGTATATTTGTGTATATCTTTGTCTGTGTGTGTGTGTGTATATTTGTGTATATCTTTGTTTGTGTGTGTGAATATTTGTGTATGTGTGTATCTTTGTCTACATGTATACATGTGTGTTTTGTCCCCATGCAGGGCTGGCTGAAGAAGCGTTCCCATCAGGAGGGAGAGGTGCTGAGAGAGCTGTTCTCCTCTTCCTTCCCAGAGCTCTACCGGTTCACTGTTCGCTGTCTGGAGTGCAAGATCGACATGCTGGAGGCCTTCGTCATCATGCAGAGCATCAACATGCTGCAGGGCCTCATCCCCGCCAAGGTAGACACCCGGAAACCTCCATATTCCAACCATATTAAAAACCCTGCAGAAGGGGGATAATATCCGTACATCACTGAGCTCTATGAATACTGTTGGAGTGAATTGCCCCACATTCCTCATAGAGACAAATTGGAATGTTCTAATGCCTAACTGATTTCATTAATCCTGTCATTGTGTTTCCTTAAGCACTCTTTTCAATTACTGTTGGACTGTAACTCTCTGGACTCATGCATCTCTCTCTGCATCTATGTGAGGGTGGATTTCCATTTCCCTTTACTATAGGTGACTGATTAATTTGAGTACCAAGTAGGAAATATAGTAGATCTAATGATGTAGAAGGGTTTTGGTACAGTATGTTGTGTTGATAGTGACTGTTGTTGTGTTCCAGGAGCAGTGTGGGGAGGTGTCCAGGCAGCATGTGGAGCGTCTCTATGTGTTTGCTCTCATGTGGAGCATCGGAGCTTTACTGGAGCTGGAAGACAGGAGGAAGATGGAGAGCTGGCTCCGTGGCAACGTCAACATCCATCTGGACCTCCCAGACATACCATCAGACAGCGAGGACACCATGTTCGACTACCACGTCACTACAGGCGGTGAGGGGTTCATGTTCAGTAGACAGACTCCAAAAACTCAACACACACTCAGTCCTCTTTTTACTGTTATGGAAGACACAGTGAACAAAAAAATGAACACAACATGTAAAGTGTTTCATGAGCTGAAATAAAAGATCCCAAAAATGTTCCATATGCACAAAAAGCTTAAGTTTACATGTCTGTTAGGGAGCATTTCTCTTTTGGCAAGATAATCCATCCACCTGACAGGTGTGGCATATCAAGAAGATGATTTAACAGCATGATCCTTACACAGGTGCACCTTGTGCTGTGGACAATAAAAGGCCACTCTAAAATGTACAGTTTTATCACACAACACAATGCCACCGATGTCTCAAGTTTTGAGGGAGCGTGGAATTGGCATGATGACTGCAGGAATTTCAGAGCTGTTGCCTGAGAATGTAATGTTCATACCATACTGTACCATAATGTCATTTTCGAGAATTTGGCAGTACGTCCAACCGGCCTCGCAACCGCATACCACGTGTAACCACGTCAGCCCAGGACCTCCTCATCCGGCTTCTTCACCTGCGGGATCGTCTGAGACCAGCCACTCGGACAGCTGATGAAGAATTTCTGCACAAACTGTCAGTAATTGTCTCAGGGAAGCTCATCTGTGTGCTCGCCATCCTCACCAGGGTCTTGACATGACTGAAGTTCGGCGTCGTAACCGACTTCAAATGCTCTCCTTCGGTGGCCACTGGTATGCTGGAGAAGTGTGCTCTTCACTGATTAATCCCGGTTTCAACTGTACCGGGCAGATGGCGTCGTGTGGGCGAGCGGTTTGCTGATGTCAACGTTGTGAACAGAGTGCCCCATTGTGGCGGTGGGCTTATAGTATGTACAGGCATAAGCTACGGACAATGAACACAATTGCATTTTATCAATGACAATTTGAATCCACAGAGATACTGTGACGATATCCTGAGGCCCATTGTCATGCCATTCATCCGCCGCCATCACCTCATGTTTCAGCATGATAATGCACGGCCCCATGTCGCAAGGATCTGTACACAATTCCTTGAAAGGGAAAATGTCCCAGTTCTTCCATGGCCTGCATACTCACAATGTCAACCATTGAGCACGTTTGGGATGCTCTGGATCAATGTGTACAACAGCGTGTTCCAGTTCTTGCCAATATCCAGCAACTTTGCACAGCAATTGAAAATGAGTGGGACAACATTCCACAGGCCACAATCGACAGCCTGATCGACTCTATGCGAATGAGATATGTCGCTCAGCATCTGCTCACACCAGATACGGACTGGTTTTCTGATCCACACCCCTCCTTTTTCTTTTAAGATATCTGTCACCAACATATGTAAATCTGTATTCCCAGTCATGTGAAATCCATAGATTAGTTCATTAATCTATTTCAAATGACTGATTTCCTTATATGAACTGCAACTCAGGAAAATCTTTGAAATTGTTGCATCTTGTGTTTGTTTTTGTTCAGTGTAGATCATAAGATCATATTGGTCTTTCACAGTGCTCTTGCTCAATTATAAATATCACCTCATTGAGAGATGAGAGATCTCTCATTAAACCATCACTATGCGTTAAATTCACCTGCACAGCTGATGTTGGTGTTACCTTAGTCCTGCTTGCTACCAGTCTTTCATGATATGTTCACCCTCCGGTGGGTATTATCATCAGAAAAATGTTGTCCTTTTTGAACAGAATAAGGGTAATTTATCTATTTGACAGTCATTCTTTACAACTGAACTAAAGTATTTCCATCTGAAGACATCATGGATGGTGAAAATTCCATCTGAAGACATCATGGATGGTGAAAATTCCATCTGAAGACATCATGGATGGTGAAAATTCCATCTGAAGACATCATGGATGGTGAAAATTCCATCTGAAGACATCATGGATGGTGAAAATTCCATCTGAAGACATCATGGATGGTGAAAATTCCATCTGAAGACATCATGGATGGTGAAAATTCCATCTGAAGACATTATGGATGGTGAAAATTCCATCTGAAGACATCATGGATGGTGAAAATTCCATCTGAAGACATCATGGATGGTGAAAATTCCATCTGAAGACATCATGGATGGTGAAAATTCCATCTGAAGACATCATGGATGGTGTTCATGATGCTCGTATTATTTGTTTTTCAATGACTTATTCTTGTATGTCCTCCTGTGTGTGCAGGTCAGTGGGTCCACTGGAACACACGGGTAGAGGAGTACATCTACCCGTCAGACCTCACCCCAGAGTACGGATCCATCCTGGTCCCCAACGTAGACAATGTCCGCACTGACTTCCTCATCCAGACCATCGCCAAACAGGGCAAGGTGGGTGTCCATATTCACAAAGGAGTAGTAGTGCTGATCTAGGATCAAGTCCCCTTTGTACACTATATGTAAAAAAGTATGTGGACACACCTTCAAATTTCAGCCACACCCATTGTTGACAGGTCTATAAAATTGAGCACACATCCATGAAATCTCCATAGACAAACATTGGTAGTAAAATGGCCTTACGGCAAAGCTCAGTGACACTTCAACGTGGCACCGCCATAGCATGCCACCTTTCCAACAAGTCAGTTCATCAAATTTCTGCCCTGGTCAACTGTAAGTGCTGTTATTGTGAAGTGGAAACGTCATGGAGCAACAACGGCTCAGCCACAAAGTGGTAGGCCCCACAAGCTCACAGAACTGGACCTCCGCGTGTTGAAGCGTGTAGCTCGTAAAGATCGTCTGTCCTCTGTTGCAACACTCACTACCGAGTTCCAAACTGCCTCTGGAAGCAATGTCAGCACAATAACTGTTCGTCGGGAACTTCATGAAATGGTATTCCAAGGCCGAGCAGCCAAACACAAGACAAGCATCGGCTGGAGTGGTGTAAAGCTCGCCGCCAGTGGACGGACACTAATCCGGGTTTGGCCGACTGTAAAGTTTGGTGGAGGAGGAATTATGGTCTGAGGCTGTTTTTCATGGTTCGTGCTCAGCCCCTTAGTTCCAGTGAAGAGAAAACGCTACAGCATACAATGACATTCTAGACAATTCTGTGCTTCCAACTTTGTGGCAAAAGTTTGGGGAAGGCTCTTTCCAGTTTCAGCATGACAATGCCCTCGTGCACAAAGCAACCATACAGAAATGGTTTGTTGAGATCGGTGTTGAACTTGACTGGGCTACATGGAGTCCTGACCTCAACCCCATCGATCACCTTCGGGATGAATTGGAATGCCAGGCCAAATCGCCCAAAATCACTAATGCTCTTGTAGCTGAAGTCACTGCAGTAATGTTCCAACATCTAGTGGAAAGCCTTCCCAGAAGAGTGTAGGCTGTTATAGCAGCAAAGGGGGACCAACTCCATATTAATGCCAATGGTTTTGGAATGAAATGTTCAATGAGCAGGTGTCCACATACTTTTGGTAATGTAGTGTATATACAGTGCATTCAGAAAGTATTCAGACCCCTTACCTTTTTCCACATTTTGTTACGTTACAGCCTTATTCTAAAATGTATTACATTTAATGTTTTCCTCATCAATCTACACACAATACCCCATAATGACAAAGCCAAAATATGTTTTTAGATTTTTTTTACCAACGTATCAAAACAATAAAACAGAAATACCTTATTTACATAAGTATTCAGACCTTTTGCTATGAGACTCAAAATTGAGCTCAAGTGCATCTTTTCCATTCATCATCCTTGAGATTTTTCTACAAGTTGATTGGAGTCCACCTGTGGTAAATTAAATTGATTGGACATGATTTGGAAAGGCAAACATCTGTTTATATAAGGTCCCGCAAAAACCAAGCCATGAGGTCGAAGGAATTGTCCGTAGAGCTCAGAGACAGGATTGTGTCAAGGCACAGGTCTGGGGAAGGGTACCAAAAAATGCATTGAAGGTCCCCAAGAACACAGAGTCCTCCATCATTCTTAAATGGAAAAGAGCTTCCAAGAGCTGGCCACCCGGCCAAACTGAGGAATCAGGGGAGAAGGCCCTTGGTCAGGGAGGTGACCAAGAACCCGATGGTCACTGACAGAGCTCCAGAGTTCCTCTGTGGAGATGGGAGAATCTTCCAGAAGGACAACCATCTCTGCAGCACTCCACCAGTCAGGCAGGCCTTTATGGTAGAGTGGCCAGACGGAAGCCACTCTTCAGTAAAAGGCACATGACAGCCCGCTTGGAGTTTGCCAAAAGGCATCTAAAGGACTCTCAGAACATGAGAAAAATATTTTCTGGTCTGATAAAACCAAGATTGACCTCTGGCACCATCTCTACGGTGATGCATGGTGCTTGCAGCATCATGCTGTTGGGATGTTTTTCACCGGCAGGGACTGGGAGACCAAGAAGAATGGGAGAAACTACCCAAATACAGATGTGCCAAGCTTGTAGCGTCATACCCAAAAAGACTGTAATCGCTGCCAAAGGTGCTTCAACAAAGTACTGAGTAAAGAGTCTGAATACTTATGTACATTTTATATTTCAGTTTTCATTTTTAATAAATTTGCACACAAAAAAAAACTGTTTTGCTTTGTTTTTATGGGGTATTTGGTCCATTTTAGAATAAGACTGTAACGTAACAAAATGTGTAACAAGTGAAGGGGTCTAAATACTTTCCGAATTTACTGTATATTCTTATTATAATCTAAAATGATCCTATATCAGCAATCCTTGTCTGAGTGGACACGTATTGTTAATTTGGCTTGTATGTGGAGGATAAATTACCCCCTAGCCATGTGATCTTGGTCAGATCCTCAAGAGTAATCCCTTCCTCGTTTTGTTGCAGGCTGTGTTGTTGATCGGAGAGCAAGGCACAGCCAAGACCGTCATCATCAAGGGATACATGTCAAAGTACGACCCCGAAACTCACATGGCCAAGAGTCTCAACTTCTCCTCCGCCACAACTCCACTCATGTTCCAGGTATTACACCTCCAAAACAACACCACACACTTCCTGCTCTTTCCTCTAACTTTTCAACTTTTAGATGGGTAGGACTTTCTAAGATCAGTTGTGAATGAATGAAAATGTTTTCCAGTCACTTGTCAGAAAGTTTATCTACTACTTCAGGTCTATGCAACATTTATTTACAGTAACATTACTTCAAATGTGTGTTTTGTTCCTTTAATTCACTGTCTGTAAAGATGAAACACTCAACCCAATCTTTCTTTCTTTCCAGCGGACTGTGGAAAGCTTTGTGGACAAGCGGGTGGGCACCACCTACGGCGCTCCTGCAGGGAAGAAGATGTCCGTCTTTGTGGACGACATCAACATGCCAGTCATCAACGAATGGGGAGATCAGGTCGGACTCATACTCAGCACTCGTTAAATCACCATAGCGAAAGCCCCAAAATTATAATTTTCCCATTTGTTAGCCTGGAAAACCTTACCATATGAAATTGCAATCCGAGAGTGTACAGCTTATTCTGCCTTTTTACCTAATTTCCTAATTTGACTCACCCCGTTTTAGGTCACCAATGAGATAGTCCGCCAGCTGATGGAACAGAACGGGTTCTTCAATCTGGAGAAGCCGGGGGAGTTCACCAATATAGTGGACATCCAGTTCCTGGCAGCGATGATCCACCCAGGGGGAGGCCGCAACGACATCCCACAGAGACTGAAGAGGCAGTTCTCCATCTTCAACTGCACCCTGCCCTCCAACACATCCATCGACAAGATATTTGGTGGGTTTGGCTCCTTTAAAAACTCTGGAATTGCATCTGTGTGGAGACTCTGTGGTTTATCTTCTTGATCAGTGTGAGTTTCCCTCTCCCCCTCTAGCATATTTAAAAAAGAAAATGTATGAATACCCTGTAATTTGAGTTACCAATACTACTTCTCATCCATTGACACTGGGCTTGTTTTCATTTTGACTCTATTAGATATCTATATATACATATATAATTACACCATTATATATATATATATATCTCAATAAAAACACTATTTTCTTTAACTTATTTACCTCAATGCTACGCCCACCTTCATGTCGTCAACCCCTTTTCCCCTCACCTCATTTATTTCCCTGACCAGGAGTCATTGGGACAGGGCACTACTGTGCCTGGCGAGGCTTCACAGAAGAGGTGCGTGGAACTGTGGCCAAGCTGGTGCCGCTGACCCGTCGGCTGTGGCAAATGACCAAGGTCAAGATGCTGCCCACTCCGGCCAAGTTCCACTACATCTTCAACCTCAGAGACTTGTCCAGAGTCTGGCAGGGCATGCTCAACCCAACCGCTGAGTTGGTCAACTCTCTCACTGTGAGTCCATTAAAACTTCTAAAGAGAATTTGTGGTGACACTTTATTTGGATAGTCCATCTGTAGATGCGCTACAGACTATCAACTAACCCTAAACTTAACCCTTACCCTAACCCTTATTCTAAACTTAACCCTTACCCTAACCCTTATTCTAAACTTAACCCTTACCCTAACCCTTATTCTAAACTTAACCTTTACTGTAACCCTTATTCTAAACTTAACCCTTACCCTAACCCTTATTCTAAACTTAACCCTTACCCTAACCCTTATTCTAAACTTAACCCTTACCCTAACCCTTATTCTAAACTTAACCCTTACCCTAACCCTTATTCTAAACTTAACCCTTACCCTAGCCCTTATTCTAAACTTAACCCTTATTCTAAACCTAACCCTTACCCTAACCCTTATTCTAAACCTAACCCTTACTGTAACCTTAGCAAGCAGCTGCTTATCAACAGATGGTTTGTTGATAGAATGACATGCTCTACAGATGGACTATCCGGACTATTCAAATAAAGTGTGACTGAATTTCCTCTTGAAATACATGAACATAAAAAAATCAATCAGTCAATCCAATACAACTAGAGGAATACATATCAAAAAGGTTTCTCACTGGATCCAAAGGTCTGAATGAACTTCTGTCCTACAGTAAGATTCTAGACATTTAATCAGCAGTCGTTCTGTGAATATAGAGTTAACATTTCCATGAGATAACGTTTGTTTTATTTGGACCCTGTATGCTGTAGATGTTGCTTCAGCTGTGGAAGCATGAGTGTAAGCGTGTGATCGCGGACCGGTTCACCATGGCAGAAGATGTAGCCTGGTTCGACAGGGCCCTGGCCAAGCTAGTAGAGGTGGAGCTAGGAGAGGAAGAGAGGGCTGTGGTCGACTTCGGAGTAGACGGCTACTTTGTTGACTTCCTAAGAGATGCTCCTGAAGCTACAGGTATAGCCAGAGCACCAGATACTGTATAGCCCCTTCACATACATACACTGTATCTATCCCATGATCCTGCATTTACAGTTTCTGAACCCATATTGTCTATATTAAATATGTGCTGTATTTTTCTACCTTGTACTAAGGATTCAAACAGTACATTCTAAGATGGTGTGTTTAGCTGTATTATTATGTTGTAGACACTGCAGTTTAAAGCTGAATTGCAGGTTATGTGAATAAATACAGTAATTATATTATAATGATATTACATGAGTATATACAATAATACATAGAAAATAAATGTTTTATTTAAATTCAAAGTGCTTCAATATTGCCAAACCAAGAAAAACTAGCTGCGTGCTACATTAGCAGAGAGTTGGATCATTTGAATGAATAATCTGGCATAGACAATGACTCTCATTTTTTCCACCAGGTGAGGAGCCAGAGGATACAGACTTTGAGATGCCCAAGGTGTACGAGCCCATCGAGTCGCTTGAGAGCCTGATGGACAGGCTCAACATGTTCCTTGGCCAGTACAACGAGAGCATCAGAGGAGCTGGCATGGACATGGTGTTCTTCAGAGATGCTATGATACACCTTGTCAAGGTAGAGGGAAACTGTCATTATGTTCACCTATAGGTGTTTATGAGCAATTATTACCACCTTTGTCATGCCTTATAGTGCATTGTGTATAGCTCATAAGGTATTATAAACATGCTTATATCACATTACAAAGAGGGTCTTCATAAAAAGTATTACTAAACATTCACATTGGAAGCGTTTCAAAGGCTTAGCTATCTTAAAGTCAGTCACCAATGAGTGTACACATCAAATCTCTTGATATAAGAACAGAAAAAGAAGGTATCTCTCCCTCTATCTTTTTTTAAAATTTAACTAGGCAAGTCAGTTAAGAACAAATTCTTATTTTCAATGACGGTCTAGGAACAGTGGGTTAACTGATTTGTACCTTGTCAGCTCGGGGATTTGAACTTGCAACCTTCCGGGTACTAGTCCAATGCTCTAACCACTAGGCTACCCTGGCGCCCCATGTCTTTCTGTAGATCTCCAGAATCATCCGCACCCCCAGAGGGAATGCCCTTCTGGTAGGAGTGGGGGGATCAGGCAAGCAGAGCCTGACTAAACTGGCTTCCTTCATCGCCGGATACAAGACCTTTCAGATCACACTAACACGGTACAGACACACCCTCCAATGTCTTTACTACATACTTCCTACTTCATACTAAGTAGTTTGCTAGGAAGGTTATTGGAACAGACACACGGTCTCATACAGTCCCTTTGTAACTGTAATGTATTGAACGTGGTCATGCAGTTCTGTTGTCCTCCCGTAGATGGTAGCTTTGCTTGCATTACTGCAAGTGCACACTAACTCTCTGCCAATTTGTCTTTCCTCGATTCCTCACGTCCCCTATCCTCGCCTCCTTCTCGAAACGCATTGGAGGAGTGGAGGAAATACTCATTGTGAAAAATATCTATTTTCACACCTTCGCTATGACCTGTAACATCCCTGTGTTCTGTCCTCAGTTCGTACAACACTGCTAACCTGATGGAGGATCTGAAGGGTCTGTACAGGACAGCAGGCCAGCAGGGAAAAGGCATCAGCTTCATCTTCACTGATAACGAGATCAAGGACGAGTCTTTCCTGGAGTACATGAATAATGTGTTATCATCTGGGGAGGTCAGCACATTGATCACATGAACACACGTAAAACAGAGAATTTTCAAGAAGTTGTGTCAATCTGTGTTTGAGAAACAAATATTGCACTCCATTATAACTTGGATAACTGTTGTTGTATATTGTGCTGATTTCTCAGGTGTCAAACTTGTTTGCTCGAGACGAAATTGACGAGATCATCAGTGACCTCATACCAGTCATGAAAAGAGAGTTTCCTCGGCGACCACCGACCAATGACATTCTCCATGACTACTTTATGAGCAGGGTCAGACAGAACCTACACGTGGTTCTCTGCTTCTCTCCTGTTGGGGAAAAGTTCCGGAACAGAGCCCTGAAGTTCCCTGCCCTCATCTCCGGCTGCACCATGGACTGGTTCAGCCGCTGGCCCAAAGATGCTCTGATCGCAGGTGTGTATGTGTGTGTCCGCTGGTGTCCATTTGTGGGTAAGCATGTGTTTTCGTCTCTGTATCCGCACATACAGTATAAATGTATACTGCACACTTTGGAGATTGAAGCAAATCACTATTAATCTGTTTACTCTCCAGTGTCAGAGCACTTCCTGTCCACCTATGACATCGACTGTTCGACCGTGGTGAAGGGGGAGGTGGTGCAGTGTATGGGCTCCTTCCAGGACGGCGTGGCAGAGAAGTGTGTGGATTACTTCCAGAGGTACCGCCGCGCCACGCACGTCACTCCCAAGTCCTACCTCTCCTTCATCCAGGGATACAAGACCATCTACAAGGAGAAGCACTCTGAGGTGCAGACGCTGGCACACAGGTAATTACAGTACTCTCTTAATGCTCTTCGTTCCTATGTGGAACATGCGGCTTCACAGTACACCATGGTCGAAAGAAATTGTAGATGTTTTTCACAGCATCGTAATGCTGTGGGTCTATCACATGATTTAATATAATACTAGTATTATATAGTATTCTATATGCCAATATATGGTGTACACTGTGCTATATCACTCTCTTACTATTCTGCCTTTTAGTCATTATTTTACTCATTAATATGTGTTCAAGAAAGATTAGACCGAACTTACCTGGTATACTTGTATAATACAATGATTGCTGATCCCATTCTGTTTCCCCATCAGAATGAACACAGGTCTTCAGAAGCTGAAGGAGGCCTCTGTGTCTATAGCATTACTCAGCAATGAGCTGGAGGTCAAGGAGAAGGAGCTGCAGATCGCCAACGAGAAGGCAGACATGGTGTGTGTGTATGTTTGGTGTATGCTACTCCTCTATCTCTTGTTTCCCAGCAACAGACTTACCAAATTGTATGATGAAACTGCACATTTTAGAGAGAGAGAGAGAGAGAGAGAGAGAGAGAGAGAGAACTTACATTCACACAGGATACCGGATAAGACAGGAGAAATACTCCAGATACAGACTAACCCTAGCCCCACGACACATAAACTACTGCAGCATAAATACTGGAGGCTGAGACAGGAGGGGTCAGGAGACACTGTGGCCCCATCCGATGATACCCCCAAACAGGGCCAAACAGGCAGGATATGACCCCACCCACTTTGCCAAAGCACAGCCCCCACACCACTAGAGGGATATCTTCAACCACCAACTTACCATCCTGAGACAAGCCGATTATAGCCCACAAAGATCTCCGCCACGGCAGAACCCAATTAAGGGGCGCCAACCCAGACAGGAAGACCACGTCAGTGACTCAACTCACTCAAGTGACGCACCCCTCCTAGGGACGGCATGGAAGAGCACCAGTAAGCCAGTGACTCAGCCCCTGTACTAGAGTTAGAGGCAGAGAATCCCAGTGGAGAGAGGGGAACCGGCCAGGCAGAGACAGCAAGGGTGGTTTGTTGCTCCAGTGCCTTTCCGTTCACCTTCACACTCCTGGGCCAGACTGCACTCAATCATAGGACCTACTGAAGAGAGGAGTCTTCAATAAAGACTTAAAGGTTGAGACCGAGTCTGCGTCTCTCACATGGGTAGGCAGACCATTCCATAAAAATGGAGCTCTATAGGAGAAAGCCCTGCCTCCAGCTGTTTGCTTAGAAATTCTAGGGACAATTAGAAGGCCTGCGTCTTGTGGCCATAGCGTACGTGTAGGTATGTACGGCAGGACCAAATCGGAAAAATAGGTAGAAGCAAGCCCATGTAATGCTTTGTAGGTTAGCAGTAAAACCTTGAAATCAGCCCTTGCCTTAACAGGAAGCCAGTGTAGGGAGGCTAGCAATGGAGTAATATGATAACATTTTTGGTTCTAGTCAGGATTCTAGCAGCCGTATTTAGCACTAACTGAAGTTTATTTAGTGCTTTGTCTGGGTAGCCGGAAAGTAGAGCCTTTTATTGTTCCCCGCACAAGGTGCACCTGTTTGATCATTCTGTTTAATCAGCTTCTTGATATGCCACACATGTCAGGTGGATGGATTAACTTGGCAAAGGAGAAATGCTCACTAACATAGATTTAAACATTTGTGCTCAAAATTTGAGAGAAATGATAAAATATATTTGTATTTTATTTCAGGTCATAAAACATGGGACCAACACTCTTCATATTGCATATTAACTTTTGCTTTATGCGAAAGATGCACCTCACTTCCTGTCTCTCTTGTGATGGTTTGTTGTGTCTCAGGTGTTGAAGGTGGTGACAGTGAAGGCCCAGGCAGCAGAGAAGGTCAAGGTGGAGGTCCAGAAGGTCAAGGATAAAGCTCAGGCCATAGTGGACAGCATCTCTGCTGACAAGGCCTTCGCTGAGGAGAAGCTGGAGGCTGCCAAGCCAGCCCTGGAGGAGGCTGAGGGTGCACTACAGGTCTGTTGGGAGGGGGGATGGGAGGGGCCTGGGGGGTGTGAGTGGGTGACAAGGGGGTTCTTCTGAGAAGCATCAGACCCAGGCATGGCTTCAAGTTCAGATTTCCAATTGTGTTTAGTGTGTCCCTCTCTGGCCATGGATGCATTTGGTTAAGCTGGAGTTTACACTTTTGAGACAATTCCATTGGTTCCATTGTACCCCAAAATAACGGAATCAGTTTTGACAAATGTATTTGACCCAAGTCTTGTCCTTCAACATCAGGGGTGGGAAACATACGAGCCCATTCATAGTCGCCCAGGGGAGGTTGGAATAAAAACATGTTTTATGATTATCTTGGGTTAAAAAACATTCCAGGCTACTCTTGAATGTCAAACTATATAGAAAGTATGTAAAAAATATAATGGACCTATATGTTTTAAAATAACTGCCCTTTTTCTATGCCGCAAATTGCCCTCTGCTGAATTGTGAAATCCTGACGTGGCCCTCGAGCTGAAATGATTGCCCACCTCGGCTCAATGTGGTAGTTCTCTCAGGTGAATATATTTAATGAGGGCCTCCCGGGTGACATGTGCTACCAGAGACTCTGGGTTCGCGCCCAGGCTCTGTCGTAACTGGCCGCGACCGGGAGGTCCATGGGGCGACGCACAATTGGCCTAGCGTCGTCCGGTTTAGGGAGGATTTGGCCGGTAGGGAAATCCTTGTCTCATCGCGCACCAGCGACTCCTGTGGCGGGCCGGGCGCAGTGCGCGCTAACCAAGGTTGCCAGGTGCACGGTGTTTCCTCCGACACATTGGTGCGGCTGGCTTCTGGGTTGGATGTCGCTGTGTTAAGAAGTGAGGCTTGGTTGGGTTGTGTATCGGAGGACGCATGACTTTCAACCTTCGTCTCTCCCGAGCCTTGTGAAATCCTGACGTGAGAGTTGTAGCGATGAGACAAGATAGTAGCTACTACAACAATTGGATACCACGAAATTGGGGAGAAAATGTTGTTTTTTTTAAATTTGTTTTTAAATACAACAAAAAAAGATTTAATGAACGCTCTCTCAGTTACTCATGTAGTTGTATTCCTTCCTCATGTATTCATCAGACCATCAAGCCGTCGGACATTGCCACTGTGCGGACCCTGGGTCGGCCTCCCCACCTCATCATGAGGATCATGGACTGTGTTCTGCTGCTGTTCCAGAGGAGGGTGAACACGGTGAAGATCGACCCGGAGAAGAACTGCACCATGCCCTCCTGGCAGGAGTCCCTCAAACTCATGACTGCTGGGAACTTCCTGGGCAGTCTGCAGGTAGGAAACAGATGGCCAGCATCTAAGTAATATTACTTAGATAAGCAAATAAAGTAGTACAGTGTGCAGGTACAATGTCTGCATCCTGTAATATTACTACACTGTGCATTTCTACAGTAACATACTACACTATAGACACTGCACTACAGGCACATATGACCAGGAAATCAACTTCAGTGGTGATGCAATGGCAGCTCGCTTTGAGATCTCCAGCTCTGTTGTCTTTCTCTAACAGCAATTCCCCAAAGACAGTATCAATGAGGAGATGGTGGAGCTACTGCTGCCCTACTTCGACATGCCAGACTACACCCTGGAGACGGCCAAGCGTGTGTGTGGAAACGTGGCTGGTCTGGCCTCCTGGACCAAAGCCATGGCCTCCTTCTTCTCCATCAACAAGGAGGTGCTCCCGTTAAAGGTGAGCCTAACCCAGGTGGTGTTCCGAAACACCACCCGCCTCTCTGATAACCTTTGACATGTGTCCCACAAACTTGCTAATTGATTTCTTGTTTCCAGTACATTTTGTTGTCCCTGAGTGTCCAGTTAATATTTGATACTGTACTTACCTCTTAGGCTAACCTGGCAGTGCAGCAGAACCGGCTGGCCATAGCCAACATAGACCTGCAGGCGGCCCAGGCAGAGCTGGATGACAAGCAGGCAGAGCTGGATGTGGTCCAAGCAGAGTATGAGAAGGCCATGATGGAGAAACAGGTACTGAACACCTCTTATCTCAATGCCTTAGATGAAAAACTAAATACAAATATACTCTCTGCCTCTCTCTCTCAGACTCTGTTGGAGGATGCTGAACGCTGCAGACACAAGATGCAGACGGCCTCTAGCCTCATCAGTGGTCTGGCTGGAGAGAAGGAGCGCTGGACAGAGCAGAGCAAAGGGTTTGCCGCCCAGACCAAGCGCCTTGTAGGTGGGTTCATTCAACCCTTTTTTTCTCCGCCTTTTTTAAAATAACAGGGCTAACTTTCACAAAAGCTTCGTATGACCTATTGTCCATTGCCTACAATTCTCAACATCTTATTTTTTGGGGGAGATGCTGTTAGAGTTGCGTAAATTCGAATCTGGTATCAGGATAAATATAACAATGAGTCACCGATTGTATACTATGTATTTTTTATTAGCTAAGTAATAAATGGCAAATGCAACTTTCGTATATACGGGCTCACTGTAATACCACGCAGGGCAGAACAGAGAACTGACAAGATGTATGTAAACAGTATTCTTTATACTGTGATAGACAGTTCCAACCCGTCTGTTGGCCTATCACAGTAGAGGCTGGGCGTGGTTTAAACTTGCTCAGCCTATTGCAGGCGCTCAGGTGGGTCCCCGCCTCTTGGCGCCTCTGTTGATAGATGTTGCTGTGAAGAACATCCATGCGCTCATGCTCCATACCGTTATCTCGCACCTGGCTCCTGTTATCTAACAAAAGACCGCTTGTTCTGCAACCCCACGCTCTGAACGTGCCCCCCCCCAACTCATTGCACAGTTCCTGTCTTCTGTATTTTTCCATCATGAGAAATGCCCATGGCCCTGAAGCTTTTAACAATGTTTCAAGTCAGCTATGTTGCATAACACATACATACATCCACACAAGCCAACAGCAGATAATATTCAATCATATATATGGTAATGGCTATAATGTAAAACACAGGATCCAACAATGCTCCGTTTGCTTCTGTACCATATTTTTCAATGCGTATTAGTATTTTATCTGTAGTGAAGGCGTGAACCAACCTATGTGTGCTTACTTCTTGGCTCAGGTGACGTCTTATTGGCCACAGCCTTTCTGTCCTACTCCGGCCCCTTCAACCAGGAGTTCCGGAACCTTCTCCTGACCGACTGGCAGAGGGAGATGAAGACCAGACACATCCCGTTCGGGAACAACCTCAACCTGACCGAGATGCTGATCGACGCACCTACGGTCAGCGAGTGGAACCTTCAGGGCCTGCCCAACGATGACCTATCCATCCAGAACGGGATCATCATCACCAAGGCCTCACGCTTCCCTCTCCTCATAGACCCTCAGACCCAGGGCAAGATCTGGATAAAAAAGAAAGAATCCAGGAATGAGCTGCAGGTTGGACTGCATTCATTTTCACACTATTCTCTCCCATCACTATGCCCTCCCATTGTCCAGCCGATAGATTTAGTATGTTTCCGAACAGCGGTTACACTAGCCTTAGGCTTAACTAACCTTTGGATATGTCAGCTCTTCCTTATTGGTAAAAAAACTATGTGTATTACTGTGTCAGTAATGAGACGTTTCTGTGGTTCCCAGATCACCTCCCTGAACCACAAGTACTTCAGGAACCACCTGGAGGACAGCCTGTCTCTGGGGCGCCCCCTACTGATCGAGGACGTAGGGGAGGAGCTGGACCCTGCACTTGACAACGTACTGGAGAAAAACTTCATCAAGACGGGCTCCACTTATAAGGTATGTACTATTATCCTAACCACATTATCAATCATCACATTATCAAATGAAACACATTATCGTTATGGGGTTATTATCTCTGGGGCTATTCATGACTGTCTTTCTCCCTTCATGACTGTCTTTCTCCCTTCATGACTGTCTTTCTCCCTTCATGACTGTCTTTCTCTCTTCATGACTGTCTTTCTCTCTTCATGACTGTCATGACTGTCTTTCTCTCTTCATGACTGTCTTTCTCTCTTCATGACTGTCTTTCTCCCTTCATGACTGTCTTTTTCTCTTCATGACTGTCTTTCTCTCTTCGTGACTGTCTTTCTCCCTTCATGACTGTCTTTCTCCCTTCATGACTGTCTTTCTCTCTTCCTGCACCAGGTGAAAGTGGGAGACAAGGAGGTGGATGTGATGAGGGGGTTCCGTCTTTATGTGACCACTAAGCTCCCCAACCCTGCGTACACCCCAGAGATCAGCGCCCGCACCTCCATCATAGACTTCACTGTCACCATGAGGGGTCTGGAGGACCAACTGCTGGGACGGGTCATCCTCACTGAGAAACAGGTCAGGAACCACGTCCAACCACGTGCTTATGAAATCATGGACAAAAACATTTGAATGTATCAATAAAAGGTCATTTTGTTGTAGTTGTTTAATAGTGAGCCTTTATTAGAATTGTACATAATGACTGTGACCACCCATTTTGAAATGTACTGAATCAAATGAACACAGAGAGCATGAACCCAGCCAGGTCTGTATGCAGAGAAATGTTAAAAGACCTGAAAAATGACCCTCAAAATCAGTGTCTGTCTGAATGGTGTGCCTGTTTCTCTTGCTGTTGGTCTGAATTCTCATGTTCTGAACTGTGACTGACTGTTTCTGCCTGTTGGAGAAGGAGCGTACAGACCTGCTGGAGGATGTGACTGCCAATGTAACAGTATAGACTTTACGTCCGTCCCCTCGCCCCGACTTGGGCACGAACCAGGGGCGCTCTGCACACACAACAGTCACCCTCGAAGCATCATTACCCATCGCTCCACAAAAGCTGCGGCCCTTGCAGAGCAAGGGGAACCACTACTTCAGGGTCTCAGAGCGAGTGACGTCACCGATTGAAACGCTACCAGCGCGCACCACTGCTAACTAGCTAGCCATTTCGCATCGGCTACACCAACAAGAACATTATTGTCTGAACAGTGCTCTTATCTATCCCTGTTATATCTAGGAGTTGGAGAAGGAGCGCACAGACCTGCTGGAAGATGTAACAGCCAACAAGAGGAAGATGAAAGAGCTGGAGGACAACCTGCTGTATCGTCTGACCTCTACCCAGGGTTCCCTGGTGGATGACGAGAGCCTCATCATCGTCCTGGGCAACACCAAGCGCACCGCCGAGGACGTCATACAGAAACTACAGATCTCAGCCGAGACCGAGATCCAGATCAACACCGCTAGAGAGGAGTACAGACCTGGTGAGTTGGTTGTACTGCGGTTAGGGTAGAGTTATTCTCGGTACAGACCTGGTGAGTTGGTTGTACTGCGGTTAGGGTAGAGTTATTCTCGGTACAGACCTGGTGAGTAGGTTGTACTGCGGTTAGGGTAGAGTTATTCTCGGTACAGACCTGGTGAGTTGGGTGGGTTGTACTGTACCGGTTTGTTTTAGGGTAAGGATCAAAACATTTTGGGCTCTTTATTGATTGGCTGACTAACCAATCACAGTGCTCTGCTGGATGGCAACTGGCACGAACCACCTTGTGTTGACTGTTCTTCAGGAGCAATCTGTTCCTCACACTTTTCCAGTGGCAAGTTTGTTTGAGCTGGATGTATGATAATATAGAATGAGCGTTGTCTGTCACTCACTGTCAGCCTGTGTGTTATTGTGCTGTTACAGTGGCCACCAGAGGCAGCATCCTGTACTTCCTCATCACTGAGATGTCCATGGTTAACGTCATGTACCAAACGTCACTACGACAGTTCTTGGGAATCTTTGACCTTTCTCTGGCCAGGTACAGTAGTAATACGCTTTTTCTCATACTGAATAACATATATTTGTATTTATGTATTTAAATTGAATTGTTGGTCCTCAGATGTGGTTCAGTCATTTTATGTAAACATTGAATGATTAGTGAATTGATAAGTTACACTGGGGGATATGTGGTTTTGCATAACCTTTTGTGTAGTTGTAGGAGTCGTCTGATTCTTCAAGTATAATATCTGAAACCATAGCAACAGTTATATTTTAATATTAACATAATAACCATCACACTATGCCTTCTGAACAGATCAACCAAAAGTCAAATTACCAGCAATCGAATAGCGAACATCATTCAGCACATGACCTTTGAGGTGCACAAGTACGCAGCCAGGGGTCTGTATGAGGAGCACAAATTCCTGTTTACCCTCCTGCTGACGCTGAAGATTGACATGCAGAGTAACCGCGTGAAACACGCAGAGTTCCTCACCCTCATTAAAGGTGTGGAACAAACTCCGTCCTCCAATTAATTCCACCAATCTGTAGTCCACAGTTACTGAAATGTTGAATAGCAAAATGTTTTTTATTGCTCACAGACCATTGGCTTGGAAAGAACATCCTCTGTCTGTCCTATGCAGGAGGTGCCTCTCTGGATCTGAAGGCTTGCCCCCATAAGCCGGCCAAGTGGATCTTAGACATAACTTGGCTCAATCTGGTGGAGCTCAGTAAACTGTGGCAGTTCTCGAATATCCTTAATCAGGTGTGTTCCCCATGCGGTGCCTACTTACACTGCTACTTCATGTTGTCCCACTCTTAAAATACCCTCCCTCAATAAGTCTGTTTCATGGCCCCCTAAATAAGTCTGTTTCATGGCCCCCTCACCCTGGTAAACCCCTCATTGTAGTGCTCCTCTGATTACAGTGCTCCTTTTACTCCTCTAAGCTCTGTCACATATGGCATTGAACTAGTCATTGTACTGAGCTGTGTGTGTCTATCCAGATCTGTTGTAATGAGAAGCAGTGGAAGGCATGGTTTGATAAGGAGACCCCTGAGGAGGAGGTGATCCCTAATGCCTATGACCAGAACCTGGACTGTTTCCACCGCCTGCTGCTCATACGCTCCTGGTGCCCAGACAGGACCATCGCACAGGTACACCGGTAACTCTCATTGAATGATTAAGTAATTAATCAATCAATCCAAGACATAATACTTTATGAAATGTCTACGCTTGTTGGTATTTTCATCAAAGCTTTGGACTGAGTTTTAGAGTATTTCTACTGCATATTTCTTGAATCTAATAGCAGGTGACTTTTTAAATACACCTTGACCTGTTATCCTCCAGGCCCGTAAGTACATCATGGACTCGATGGGGGAGAAGTATGCAGAGGGAGGGATCCTGGACCTAGAGAAGACGTGGGAGGAGTCAGACCCCCGGACCCCGCTCATCTGCTTCCTGTCCATGGGCTCAGACCCCACCGACTCCATCATCATCCTGGGGAAGAGGCTGAAGATAGAGACGCGCTATGTCTCCATGGGCCAGGGACAGGAAGTCCACGCACGCAAGCTGCTCCAGCAGACCATGGCCAACGTGAGTCCTGAACACAGCATTACAGTACACACTGACTGGACTCCTAACAGCGATATAATTATCCTCGTCCCCAGGCTATTGCGCTTTGCGAGGAAGTCTGGGGAGCGAAACTAACTTATTAGGAATCAGCGTTCTGCCATGAATTGTGGTCCATATCATCTCTTTTGTAATCAAATTTTGAATTAAAATAGCGATAGGGATGGAATATGAATTGAAATTGAACCATGGTGTTAATGAAAATGGATGTGATTGATTTAGACTGTATTAAACTGTATTCAAAATGAAATGGACTAACACCACATGCATCTCCCTCACATTATTAATTGATATATGGACAATTAACTATGTATTATATTATTTTGTATTTTATCCCGAATGCACACACAGGGTGGCTGGGCCTTGCTCCAGAACTGCCACCTGGGTCTGGACTTCATGGATGAGCTGATGGATACTGTGACAGAGACAGATGCCGTCCATGAGACCTTCCGCCTGTGGATTACTACAGAGGTCCATAAACACTTCCCCATCACACTGCTGCAGATGTCCAACAAGTTCACTAATGAGCCTCCACAGGGACTGAAGGCAGGGCTGAAGAGGACTTATGGAGGTGGGTCACACCACGGTTCACACATACATATGCATGCATGTGTACGCACCTACACAAACACACACATTCACCCCCGTTTCTTCCGGTTAACCCTAAAACCCCAACCCTACCCTTAACACTTAACCTAGCTTCATGTCCATATCCTGATTCAACCCTAGCCTCAACCACAACCCTACCCTTAACACTTAACCTAGCTTCATGTCCAAATCATGGTTCAACCCTAGCCTCAACCACAACCCTACCCTTAACACTTAACCTAGCTTCATGTCCATATCCTGGTTCAACCCTAGCCTTAACCACAACCCTACCCTTAACACTTGACCTAGCTTTATGTCCATATCCTGATTCAACCCTAGCCTCAACCACAACCCTACCCTTAACACTTAACCTAGCTTCATGTCCATATCCTGATTCAACCCTAGCCTTAACCACAACCCTACCCTTAACACTTAACCTAGCTTCATGTCCATATCCTGATTCAACCCTAGCCTCAACCACAACCCTACCCTTAACACTTAACCTAGCTTCATGTCCATATCCTGATTCAACCCTAGCCTTAACCACAACCCTACCCTTAACACTTAACCTAGCTTCATGTCCATATCCTGATTCAACCCTAGCCTCAACCACAACCCTACCCTTAACACTTAACCTAGCTTCATGTCCATATCCTGGTTCAACCCTAGCCTCAACCACAACCCTACCCTTAACACTTAACCTAGCTTCATGTCCATATCCTGGTTCAACCCTAGCCTCAAACACAACCCTACCCTTAACACTTAACTTAGCTTCATGTCCATATCCTGGTTCAACCCTAGCCTCAACCACAACCCTACCCTTAACACTTAACCTAGCTTCATGTCCATATCCTGGTTCAACCCTAGCCTCAAACACAACCCTACCCTTAACACTTAACCTAGCTTCATGTCCATATCCTGGTTCAACCCTAGCCTCAACCACAACCCAAATCCCAGCATCATGTCCACATCCCAGTTCAACCCTAACCCTAGATTCACTTCCACATCCCAGTTCAACCCTAACCCTGGATTCACGTCCACATCCCAGTTCATCCCTAACCCTAGATTCACGTCCACATCCCAGTTAAACTCTAACCCTAGATTCACGTCCACATCCCAGTTCAACCCTAACCCTAGATTCACGTCCACATCCCAGTTCAACCCTAACCCTAGATTCACGTCCACATCCCAGTTCAACCCTAACCCTAGATTCACGTTCACATCCCAGTTCAACCCTAACCCTAGATTCACGTACACATCCCAGTTCAACCCTAACCCTAGATTCACGTACACATCCCAGTTCAACCCTAACCCTAGATTCACGTACACATCCCAGTTCAACCCTAACCCTAGATTCACGTACACATCCCAGTTCAACCCTAACCCTAGATTCACGTACACATCCCAGTTCAACCCTAACCCTAGATTCACGTACACATCCCAGTTCAACCCTAACCCTAGATTCACGTACACATCCCAGTTCAACCCTAACCCTAGATTCACGTCCACATCCCAGTTCATCCTTAGCCCTAATCCTAACCCTAGATTCACGTACACATCCCAGTTCAACCCTAACCCTAGATTCACGTCCACATCCCAGTTCAACTCTAACCCTAGATTCACGTCCACATCCCAGTTCAACCCTAACCCTAGATTCACGTACACATCCCAGTTCAACCCTAACCCTAGATTCACGTCCACATCCCAGTTCAACCTTAGCCCTAATCCTAACCCTAGATTCACGTCCACATCCCAGTTCAACCCTAACCCTAGATTCACGTTCACATCCCAGTTCAACCCTAACCCTAGATTCACGTACACATCCCAGTTCAACCCTAACCCTAGATTCACGTCCACATCCCAGTTCAACCTTAGCCTTAATCCTAACCCTAGCTTCTTGTTTGTTGCCCCAGGCATTAACCAGGACCTGCTGGATGTCAGTAACATGGTCCAGTGGAGGCCCATGCTGTATGGGGTGGTGTTCCTCCACTCTACGGTCCAGGAGAGGCGTAAATACGGCCCCCTGGGCTGGAACATTCCCTACGAGTTCAACCAGGCTGACTTCAACGCCACCGTGCAGTTTGTTCAGAACCACCTGGACGACATGGACATCAAGAAAGTAGGTGCAGAGACGAGAAGCTCCTGCTGTAACTAAGTAAAGCTCTATCTTTACTTCTACTGTTAGTACTGCTACCTGTCTTCCTATGTAAGATGTGTCTGTCCCTGTGTTGATGGTAGTCTGACGTCTCCCCAGGGTGTATCCTGGAATACAGTGCGCTACATGATCGGGGAGATCCAGTATGGCGGTAGGGTAACAGACGACTATGACAAGCGTCTGCTCAACACCTTCGCCAAGGTCTGGTTCAGTGAAAACATGTTTGGACCTGACTTCTATTTCTACAAAGGCTACAACATTCCCAAGTGTACCAACGTGGACCAATATCTGACATACATTCAGGTCAGTCCATTTTTCACACTCAGTCTCTCCTACAGTTTACAGTGCTGTGTAACATTATATTGAATTAATGTAGTCAGTACTGCATGAAGATGTGTGCTGTATACATTATGTGCGGCATTGAGACATTTGGTAACACTTCCCATTAATACCTTGTTCATAATGCATTATAAGCACTTATAACACCTTATGAAATATCCACAATGCATTCCACGGTTTACTGTAGTTTGGTAATGCACAGACATGCAGACTCTAATCCTATGTATTTTCCCCTGCAGGGCCTACCGGCTTACGACACACCAGAGGTGTTTGGCCTGCACCCCAATGCTGACATAACGTATCAGAGCAAGCTGGCCAAAGACGTCCTGGACACCATCCTGTCCATTCAGCCTAAGGACAGCTCCAGTGGCGGAGGGGAGACCAGGGAGGCCATTGTGGCCAGGCTGGCTGACGACATGCTGGAGAAACTACCTCCAGACTACGTACCGTTTGAAGTGAGTAGCACTAGTCTGGAGTTAGCTAACCCTACTGGAAATAATCACCCATGATTAATACAGTGCTGGCCATTAAAAATATTATTTCCCATAATACCTTGCTGCAGCAAGGTAGATCGTTAAAAAACTCTCGCAGGATGACGCCAACTCATCTAACAATAACCCATGCAATAAAATTAATTTCATTAACATAACCCATAGTGCAGTGAGATGCACTTTGAAGGTAATGTTTTTACTGCAATAGAGGTTTACTTTTTAATGTTCAGAACTGTGTTATGCATTTGCATTCCAGTATGTTAAGAATCAAATCAAATCAACGTTTATTTAAAGTGTAATTTCACAAGAACATGTTTTCAATATATCCAGGTGAGAGAGAGGCTACAGAAGATGGGTCTGCTCCAGCCCATGAACATCTTCCTGCGTCAGGAGATAGTCCGCATGCAGAGGGTCATCGTGCTGGTCAGGAACACGCTGACCGACCTCAAACTGGCCATCGACGGCACCATCATCATGAGTGAGAACCTACGGGACGCGCTGGACTGCATGTATGACGCACGCATCCCCTCACGTTGGAAGAAGGTATGTTTATTACTGCCTCTGAGTACACATTAATTCAGTTTTCTACGCATGTATTCCATGTTCGATTTTCTACTTCTGTATTCCTTTGTTCTAGGCATCATGGGCCTCCAGCACTCTAGGGTTCTGGTTTACTGAGTTGCTGGATAGGAACCGTCAGTTCCAGGCGTGGATCTTTGAAGGACGGCCCAACTGTTTCTGGATGACAGGGTTCTTTAACCCACAGGGCTTCCTGACCGCCATGAGACAGGTACAGATGGCACATTCACACATTCTAATACAATCACAATTGAACATACTTACTGACTTGGCTAGGCCACTGAGGTTATATTTAGAGGTTGCACACACTACACAGTCATAGTTGATCATGAAGCTACAAAGACAAAGACAGTCTATATTACTCTGTTTTTGTGTGTGTAGGAGATCACTCGTGCAAACAAGGGCTGGGCCCTAGATCGTATGGTGCTGTGCAACGAGGTGACCAAGTGGATGAAGGATGACATCACCCAGCCGCCCTCTGAGGGGGTGTATGTGTACGGCCTCTATCTGGAGGGGGCCGGCTGGGACAGGAGGAACTGCAAACTCATCGACTCTAAACCCAAAGTGTTGTTTGAGATGATGCCTGTAGTCAGGATGTATGCTGAAAACAATGGTGAGTGCTGTAGTCAGTAGTTACTGTAACTTCCTGTAGACTCATTGAACAGTATCTCATTTAGCTGCGCCTTGTTTTCATCTATACGTTACATGTTGAATATGTCAATGGGAATGATATTTCACTTTTAGGTCAATAACAATGTGGTCTTTAATGGTTACAGTATTTCAGACCTACTGAATGGACAACATGCAGTGAAAAAGAAACTCATGTGATCATTGTGTATAAGTAATGGATGTTTATCGTTGCTGTGGGCATTTCAGGTGTCAAGGATGCCCGGTTATACTCCTGTCCCATATATAAGAAGCCTGTAAGGATGGACCTGAATTACATTGCTGCTGTGGAACTGAGGACTGCTGCACCGCCTGAGTACTGGATACTACGTGGTGTGGCACTGCTGTGTGAAGTCAAATAACCCACTTCTATATTGTATAATAAGCCTAAATCTTGAAGTGGAGTGTTTCAGTGGTTAAAGGGGATATCTGCAGTTCAAACAACAACAAAGTTGACACCCCATCATTGTTTTGTTAAACAGCTGAGGGATGTGGCTGGAGAAATGGAACCTTTAAGGATTAAATGAGGGAAGTGGCTTCATTTAGATTATGGTGGTAAGCTTCCGTAATAACAAAGTTGCACCTATCACTGGGTTGCAGGAATAGTAGAAAAATAAAGTCTATACCCCCAATTATTGAACGTCTGAACTATTTTGGGTGTGCGTTTACTTATTTATTTTACGTGAAGGAATAATTCTAAATGTCCTTATTTTTGTACTCACCATAATATGGTTGTGACTAGACTAATATACATTGGTAGACGTTGTATTGCTGCATCTTTGTACTGTACCTGTTAAGAAAATGTTCATATTTCAGTCATTATAGATTTAGAGTTCTGAGACAGAACATAAATTATAAATGTAACATAACATGAATATAAAAACACAACAAAAGCAGTATAGAAAAAAGAGAAATCAGAAAGGAACAATAGAGGAACACTAGAGAACAAAAGAGGAAGGACCCCAGGGTTGGGATCAATCCCATTTCAATTCAGGATGGATGCTGAAATTCCAATTATTTTCAATGCTTTTCAATTAGGAACATTTTGAATTGGAGTTTGGTTTACTTTCTGAATTGACTGGAATTAAAATGTAATTGACCCCAACCCTGAAAGCAACACAAAAACATCTTCCAACTCACATGTACATCCTAAAACATATCCAGTGACCAATAGCACTGATGTGAAAACTGAAAACACACCTCAAACATGTTAACTTATTACAAGCGCACATAGTAAGATGTTGAAACATAGTTTAAGAGGATGAATTCATTATTAACCTCATGTAAGATGGTTTCTTAAACTGAAAGTAGTCTATGAGCTAGGATAAACACAGTTGCCCCAACACTCCTATTGGTTTTTATCTAGCGGTGGTTAAAGTTAGCTGAAATGTGTGTAGTGGCTGTTTAAAGAAATACGAGACACGGATTACAGTTTTTCCTGGCTCATAGACTAATTACAGGGTAATGAACCATCTAACGTTGTAAAATACCGACATGATCCTTTAAATGGGTCCCAAAACACATCCAGTGAAAACTAGCACATGTAAACACATAAAATATCCAATTATTTTAGCTGTCTTCCCAACTGTCCTGCAGTCAGATCAGTCACACATCAACCAGAGAGAAAGGAGGAGAAAGGACAGAGGGGTCTGGTTGCAGTCTCTTGCTCCCCTCCTGCCCCACCCCATCCCTCTGTGGTCCTCTTCTCTCCCCTGTTGGACTCATCCTCCTGAATACTGTCCTCCCCCCTCATCCTCCTCTTCCTGAATGCTCTTTCCACCTGCCGCCTTTGGCACAGATGCATCAGTGCACGCCTCACCTCTTGGTTACGGATGGTATAGACGACAGGGTTGGTGCACCATGAGTAACACAAACAATGTGTTGAGACAAGTGAAGGGGCAGAGTTTGCTCGTGTAGTTGCAGACCGATAAGACTGTAGATTATTGGCACCAGCTGCAGTAGAAACATACAGAGGTCGACGGTTACAGTTCTACGAGCACGGTGGTTGTCTTGTTGGAGGGCCACAACAGCCCTGCGTGCCTCATTGTACATACCCCCAAAACAGAGGCAAGTAATTCAGATTGAAAGAGTTGGGGTGATGATGGGAGGGCCATGGAACAGTGCCTCTTGCACAGGACTAAAGCTCACACATGCTCTCACAATTCTAGGCTTACATAGCAGCCCTGCAGTGGCTCTATTAAATGCACCATGTGTGTGTCCCATGTTGAGCTGGACCAGTGATTATTACCAACAGTGGCACTCAGTACCCAGACTAGCCCCAAGGCAAGCCACACATGCCTGGATGTCATTATGCTCAGGTAGTGGATGCTGTAACAAATAAACACACATATTTCTATTTCCATGAGGGCCAGAGTCATCTGAACGCTCCAAAGGATGGTACACATAATACTAAAATGTTCCATTCACCACCCCGATAGTCACAGTATGTTGGAGCAGAAGAGAGTGCAAGACAATGAATGCTGCAATGAAGCTATGCAAAAGACCACATATCAGCTGAAAATGTAACAAAGTGTGGAACGGTGTCACCAATCCAATGAGTAGGTTCATCACCAGAGAAGAGAAAAATAACGATAAAAAATCAGAAAAATATATATTTTCCCTGAAGCGATGTGCTGGAAAAAAACAGGCAAACGGATCCATCATGTCTTGCTCCTCTTGAAATGTTGTCCTGTTCAGAAGGTGAGGTTTAGAGGGAGCATTCAGTACTGTTTTGTTACCATCAAAGCCCCATATACTTACTACCCACCACTGCAACCGATATGTTCTCGTTGGCTGGTCCTCGCTACATATTTGTCACCAAACCCACTGGCTCCAGGTCATCTATAAGTCTTTGCTAGGTAAAGCTCCGCCTTATCTCAGCTCACTGGTCACCATAGCAACACCCACCCGTAGCACACGCTCCAGCAGGTATATTGCACTGGTCACCCCCAAAGCCAACACCTGCTTTGGCCGCCTTTCCTTCCAGTTCTCTGCTGCCAATGACTGGAACAAATTGCAAAAATCACTGAAGTTGGAGACTTATATCTCCCTCACTAACTTTAAGCGTCTGCTGTCAGAGCTGTTTACCGATCGTTGTAGCTGTACACAGCCCATTTGTAAATAGCCCATCCAACCAACCCATCTTTCTGCTCTTGTTCACACAAGTATTTCTCCTTGCACATCCTCATCTGCACATACAGTATATCACTCCAGTGTAAATTGCTACATTTTAATTACTTCGCCACTATTGGCCTATTTATTGCCTCACCTCCTTATTTCATTTACACACACTGTATACAGATTTTTCTATTGTGTTATTGACTGTACGATTGTTTCTCCCATGTGTAACTCTTGTGTTGTTTTTGTCGCACTCATTTGCTTTATCTTGGCCAGGTCGCAGTTGTAAATTAGAACTTGTTCTCAACTGGCCTACCTGGTTAAATAAAGGTGAAATGAATAAATATCTAAAAACTTTAACTTTGTTGAAGCCATGGTGCTGATCAGATACAGTAGTACTAGTAGCAGAAGCAGTCCCTGGATCTAGGAGGGATAGCTCAGAGCGGTGTCTCTTCTATCTACACTCCACAGACTCATCAAGTGTCTCCTCTACATTTTATGTATTTTATATACGATGTATGCAGCGGTGTGGTTGAAGGATACTTATAACCAGTCTAAACACTTACCAAAGGTCGCCTACTAAGAGTAGGCTGGAGGTAAACATTTTTGTGGTATATTTTTAGTGTAGGTCATTTACAACTGTAGTGGAATAGAGAAAAGTGATAGCGCTATACAGTATAATGGGCAGTGGTGGAAAAAGTCATACTTGAGTCAAAGTAAAGAGAACTTAATAGAAAATGACTCAAGTAAAAGTCACAGTAAAATTCAACTTGAGTAAAATTCTTAAAGTATTTGGTTTAAAATATACTTAAGTATCAAAAATATAGGTATAAGTATAAATCATTTCAAATTCCTTATATTAAGCAAACCAGACGGCACCATATTCTTTTTCTTTTATTTCTGGAAAGCCAGGAACACTCCAACACTCAGACATCCTTTACAACCAAAGCATGTGTGTTTAGTGAGTCCGCCAGATCAGAGGCAGTAGGGATGACCAGTGATGTTCAGTTGATTCGTGCGTGAATTTGACTATTTTCGCCTCCTGCGAAGCATTCAAAATGTAATGAGTACTTTTGGGTGTCAAGGAAAATGTATGGAATAAAAAGTAAGGAATCTAGTGAAGCAAAAGTAGTTAAAAATATATATAGTAAAGTAACTTAAGTAGTACTTTAAAGTATTTTTACTTTAATACTTTACACCACTGATAATGGGCCCCTGGGGCTATCAGAAAATTGCTTTGAAACCATGTCATGAACAGTATGCCTAACAGTATTTTGCCTAATGAACTTGATGGAAGAATAGTCAGGGGGACACTTGAAAATGTTCCAGACAGTAATTGGCCTAATGAATGTGATGGGGTTTGTGACACCTTAACTGTTACAACAAGTGGTCCAAACCTCTTGACAAGGTCACTATAGGTCACTATTGTTGGGTTAAGGTCATTAACCCCTTCCTTTGAGAGAGCGTGTCCCCAGGCTTCTCTATACCAAGTCCCTCACGTGTACACACCTCCAAACCCCCTCAATACAATTCTACGATTTTAATCTGTAACCAAATGATTGTAATAATGTTAAGCATATTAATTCATATTAATGGTTGCTTGCTACCCAAATCTTTGAACCTTAGGTATTCCACTTGAGTAGTACCTTGAGTAGAAAAGGAACATTTTCTAAAGAAAATGTGTGTGCTTGCTATAGTCTACAATAGTGAATAGGAGCGAACGCGAATCTCACACACAGAGTATCCATCCATGAGTGTTCTGGTCTCCCTGCATGGACCTATAGTAGCGACATCTACTACAGAGGTACTTGCTTAGGTCACAACATATGAGCTGTTTGAGCAATATGGCAGAACTCTCATGTCCTGTGGCTGGATCCCTCAATACAAGCTCTGAAAAACATTGTCACATTGGCTGCCACCCAGAGGCATAGAGACCTACAAAGATGTCATGGGGGAAAGCAAAGATAAACTGTGGGAAAAGTGTTGCTTCTGTTCGACTCAGGCTGTTGCCATAGTAACAGCGGAGCTTATCAACAACAGGCGATGTTTTGTTTTAGCAAAGATATTAACGATAGCTAGCAAGCAGGCTATCAAAGGAATATTAGCTAGCTGATGAGATCAAATGGCTGACAAACGTGGTTTGGAGAAACTGGACTTTGGTGCATTAAGCATCGAGCAACAGCAGCAACTCCGACAATTTAAGGTTAGTTAGCTAGCTAACACTTTACTACTGTAGGTAGCTTCATGAGTGCTCCTTGGCTTCTCCAACAACATTTAGTTAGATAGTTCTACCGATATAATTAGGAATTAAAATACAATAGGATTTCTTGTTCTATCACTAACTGCATTATTTTTGCATTCATCCAGCCAATAGTTAGCTAGCAGAAAGTCCTTGGGTAAAGATAGGCTCAGCAATGACAAACATCTCGTGGGGTAACTAAATCTGCTATTGACCACCTGGCTTTTCCCAATATCATGAGGCATGGGAAAGAGTAGAATGGACAGTAAAGTTAAGGGAATTCACCATTATATTTATCCTGGGACAAGCAAAGCCAACAATGTATATTAGAGAGCGCATCCAGAGGTGGAGGCCTTAATAAGCGACTTTTTAAGGTTTGTTAATTGGCTGGCACTGACTGACGGTATATTATCAGACATATTATTCTCCATCTCAATTAGGGCTCTCAAGCTCCAGACATCAATAACGAATATAATTCTATTTCATATTTAGCGACAGTAATGAAGTCTAACTGACCGATTGCTTGGGTACCTGTTTATTTATTTTTTTACACACAGATGTATTTCTCAAAAGACCCAGACATTCGAGAGTATGCAGCAGGTGGGTTCAATCAACAACACAAACTGACACGTACACCAATATACAGACAGGGACAGTCCTCTACTTAGAACTACCAATAATTAACATATTTTCTCTCTTTCAGATTACTTCACCGACCCAAACCTTGGTTTGATCATTGGCTCCAAACTGCAGAGCGATCCTGCCGACACAGGCACAGACTGAATCCTTACCGGATTGCTTGGCAGTTCAACTGTTATTGAAGTGTAAAGCTGTAACAGGCCTCTTTCTCTGTATTGACTAGTTATGTGTCAAAGTAACAATATAGAAATATAAAACATTATATAAAGTGGGTATGTACTGGCACCCAGGCAGATGTTCTTACTGAGCATCATTACAACAGGTTAGTTACAGGGCTACAGAAGGATGTTTTATACCGCTGGTTGATTGGAAAATATAGATTTCTAGGCCTATAGGGTGGAGTGGACAGCCTCTTTACAGGAGTTCTCAGGGAAAAGTCTAAATGGGATCATTGGGACGTCCCAACTCTGACGTTAAGCCATCGATGTTGAAATATAAAACGGTTAAGGTTACCGATGTCCCAAGGATTCCGGATAGCACTAACCTTTTCCTCAAGCCTCAAGAGTTCCCCCTTCTGGACTCTTATGTACTTCCACTAACTCCCCAACTCATCAGATGAAACAAAAAACATTAAGCAAGATGAGACAATGTGACCGCAGCAATACTGACCATAACTTTAGAAAGATCTGACCACACTGGATACACAGTTTAAATGTTTAATGAATTAAAAATCATCAAGTAACCAGCGCATCAGGCTTTGCTTTATTAAAAACATACATAGCGCAGTAAAAACAGGTCAATTCCATCTGTTACAAAGCATGACAAAATCATTCAGAATTCTGTTTGATTCACATTTTATAATCTGACATGCTACAAAATAGGCACATCTGGTTTAACAATTAAGTGATTGTATAGAGAAGAAGACCCTGAAATTGTATAAAAACCTAGACCCTGACAATATTGGACATTTCAACAGCAGGCCTACGTAATACATTCTGTAACCAACATACTGTGGTAGAGCATGTGAATAGAGCTTTTAAATCCTGAGCAAACAGGCACAAATCATCAATGTTTAGACACGTCAATGTTAAAAGGTAACAGAGATTTCCTTTTTATATATACAAAATTGTCAGTAACTTACATTGTTAGATTTTTGTTCAGGCAATTGATTATCCCTCTCTTATGGCTTGTATTGGGCTCCAGGAATCCAGAATTGTATCTTAGACACAGATCTAGGATCAGATTACATTATGTAAAACCTTAAACATAATCCTTAGGTAGTAAAACACACAACTGACCTTACACCAGTGTCTATAGGCAACATCATCCTACTGCCTTTAGCTCAGAGTAATGTACCAGTCTCCTGACCCCAGAGCCCATCTACATTCCAAAGGTCAGTGTTGCTTTATCCCCTAATGGTAATGGTTAAGATTCAAAGAGGGTAAGCTGGCCCTGGATCTGTGCCTATTAAACAATCTCACACACTTACTGTACACATGGGACTTTAACCACAACATTCAAAGGAGTTTCAACCAACCGAGATAAAAGTTAGTGTTCTTTTATGTTGTTCTTACTTACACAGCATTTTAACGGTAAAGCAGATCCCCCTTTTAAAAACATGATTCCCGTTATTAGAACCCAATACATACACTCACTTTAGTTCACAATGTAAAATTCTAGATTGGAGATACTGATTGAACGGCAATGACTACAACCATCACACACCGCAGCTATCCCACAGACACACACATCCAGTGTCCGATGTTCTTCACGTACAAACAGGTTTAGTCCCACACACACTTCCAATGTCTCCCATCTCCCAATGTCTTCACACAAACATGGCCGGGGACACAAAGCTCTCTCCACGAGTCGCTCCGGCGGCAGGGGGGTGGTCCTCCTCGTTGTCATGGTAATCATTGGGCTTGTACTGGTTGGGGGCGTACAGGTGCGGGACTTCGTTCAGCCTGGGTTCATCCCAGCCAGAAGGGGCGCCAGCGTAGCGCAACTCCTCCGCATCACAATTGTATTCCTCATCACTGCATGCATCCAGGTCCTGGTGGGAAAGATCAAATCTTAATAATCATGTAAAATAAGGAGAACCAATGCAGTCTTCATAGTATTCTAGTGACCCTTGCATTAGCGAACAAACTGTGACAGAGCAACACCTTTTGAGAGTCTTGAACCCAGGTCTTCTAGCCCATGGGCAAACTTGCTAACCACTGTTCCAATAGGGTTAAATCACAGGGGGGAAATTGTAACTAGCTTACCAAGGCAATGGTTGCTACAGTATTAAAAACACATGTTTCTATCTATAACATGTTCAGTGTAACAGCTTCTATCCACATAGCAACCCTCCATACCCTTCAGTTTCCTACACGTTCTCATGTTTGTGTTCTGGTAAATAGGGCAATCATGTTGAGTAACTGATTAATTAATGATCATAAGTAGATGTTAAATGATTGATTTATTTTGATTTCATGAATCCTTTACCAGGATGTATTATAAATGATATAGATAATGAACTAAGAGTTGGGTTGAGGCACTTTATAAGCCAAAGCTACAGAGCTTAATGTATCTTGATAGTCTACAATGGCTTCCTCTCCTGGTCTCCATTCACTCCATCTTTACTGATAGGAAAACACAGGCCAGATGGAAGCATTATCAAGGAGGCCAGCTGTGAATTTGCTTTCACCCGTCCAGGTCTTTCAGGTCTGAAGATTGAGGAAAGGAGTCAGGAGAGAAGGACTATTGAGAGATGCACCCCATGTATGGCTGTATTCTTACTGTGCTGGGCTCGGCATCCTGCGGAGCGTAGTACAGGTGGTCCACGGATCCGTGCTTTCTCTCCACAGGGTCTCGACTGGTGTTCAGCTGCAGATGTGCATGCACACACACAGGATTATTCTCATGTACTCTGAGTTTGGGTAAAACTAGGTCCAAGAGGCTTCTAAACAGTTATACCCAAGCCATAAGACTCCTGAACATCTAGTCAAATAGCTACCCAGACTATTTGCAGTGAACCCCCCCCTCATTACACCACTGCTACTCTCCGTTAACATCTATGCATAGTGACTTTAATAACTAACTACATACTACCTCAACTAACCGGTCCCCCCGCACATTGACTCTGTACCTGCACCCTGTATATAGTCTCGCTATTGTTATTTTACTGCTGTTCTTTAAGTACTTGTTACTTTTATCTCTTATCCGCATTTTTTTAAACTGCATTGTTGGTTAGCGGCTCGTAAGTAAGCATTTCACTGTAAGGTCTACACCTGTTGTATTCGGCACATGTGACTAGTAAAATTTGATTTGATTTTGATTTTAAAACCTATTTCAGATGGAGGGTTTTTCCTAATCAGCATAATCTTTTTATCATTTAACAATGTTGCTAAAAACATGTTGTGGTGTTGTAAAATACAAATTGAGGGGCCATAACAGCAAGTCTAAAACTGTTATGGCTGGCCAGCATCCCTCACCGTATCAGAAGAGCTGCTGGTGGTGGTCTGCTGCTTGTTAGGGGGAGGGGGCTTGTACTTGGGTGGACCACTGAAAAAGAGAGAAAGGAGGGAATCAAAACAAACACTTAGGATGATCACTTTGTATGAGTGACAGACACACAAACACTCACTCTCCATTGTGCTGGTTGCGTTTTTTGCGGACCAAGACCACAACACTGCCGATAATGGCCAGCAGCAGAACCACCCCAATGAGCCCTCCTATAACACCGCTTGTAGTGGGACCCTTCACTGGCAGTCGAGTACCTGCAGAGAGAGAGAGACAGGGAGAGTAGGAGAGATGAGAGAAAATAAAGTAGATGAGAGAAAAAGTGAGATAGGAAGGAAGACAAATAATAGAAGGGAGGTAAAAGGGGATAAGTACAAAGAGGGAGAGAAAAGAGAGAACATTAACAAGAGTAGTGATAACATTCACATGCTGGAGTCGTCCCACATGCACAGGAATAACCCTACATTACACAACATCGTTTCATTTGTGGTGAAAGGTTCTGAAAGCGGAATTCTAAATGTAATCCCCAAGTAATGAAGTATGTCTAGCTACAGTCTATAGGGTGTGTACGTGTGAGACAGAGGTGCAAACAAAGTGTGTGTGTGGATGAGAGGTATAGAGAAAGTGTGTACGTGGATGAGAGGTATAGAGAAAGTGTGTGCATGGATGAGAGGTATAGAGAAAGTGTGTACGTGTGTGTGAGAGCAAGCCGAGATACAGAGAAAGTGTGTCTCTGCCTTTACAGAAGGTCTACATTAGTGTAGACTACAGTCACGTGGGGAGGCAGACAATCAGACATAATGACTGTAGTACCTTCCTCTAATGAACCATGACCACAAGTACCAATTCTAACAATAAGATAGGAATACTTACACACACGGTGTGACCCCATCCCCTTATCCTCCCCATCATTGCCCAGGGGATTATGCTAATGAGGGAGTGTTAAAGGGCAATAAGGAGCTCAGCTAATTGGAGAAGAGTTACACAGGGAAAGTAATTGGTTGGCCCTTGATTGAATGTTAGGCTTATAATTATGACTGTGGTACTGATGATCTTATAGCAACGCTCTAATGTAAACAATGGAGCATCCAATGACCTTTACACATGTAAATAGCAGGTGTTTTCAATTAGACCACAACATGTAAATAAAATAAAAATGCTTTGGTTTCCCAGTAAAACTATGAAAAATAAAAATGGACAGTTAACTAGGCAAGTCAGTTAAGAACAAATTCTTATTAACAATGACGGCCTAGGAACAGTGGGTCAACTGCCTGTTCAGGGGCAGAACGACAGATTTTAAACTTGTCAGCTCAGGGATTTGATCCACCAACCTTTCGGTTACTGGCCCAACACTCTAACCACTAGGCTACCTGTCGCCCCAATAATGAATTATAATTTCTTAAAATGATCTCAGAGTAGTTCCCCCTGACATGTATGAAGTCATTATTGTTCAGGACATGGCATGTTTAATAGGTCTTATGAGACAAAGCTTTACACCATAGCAGTAGCCCAGTTATAGGACTCAGAAGGGAGTGTTACTAGGTGATTTTGGTGTAATACAGCCTGTTGTCCACATGGCGGTGCTGTGTCTCCATAACAGGCTCTGAAGTAGTAATAATCTTCATTACCTCTGCTTTGTTCCGTCCTCTCTGCTCTTCATCACTCCCATGATCGTCAACTATGTATTTATTTACTATGTCTTTATTCTATTATACTGAGCCGTTTATGTTCATATTCTTATATTTTATTTGTTGCATTGTCAAGAAGGAACGTGCAAGTAACAATTTAGTTGGACAGTATATACACCATGTGTATCCTGTACATACGACTAATAAAACCTGAAACTTTTCCTCCCTCTCCAAAGTGATTTCCTCCCCTCATCTCCTTTTTACTGATAGGGAATAAACTAGGCCGGTGACAGCTTTATCTGGTAAGCATTCTTTATTTATTAGGGTACTTTCTTTTCAGATCAGTTCAGATAAATGAGGAAGCCACTTTAGAGTATTGAGATGCAGCCGCTGTCTGAGTGACTCCAGCAGTGGTGAATAGAGATCATGCCCTCTCTATCTGTGGTGGATGCCAGCCATGTCTCGCTCTAACAAAATCTCCCAGACGGCCCGAGCATGCCCGCTGTGTCTCTCAGCTGGCGCCGCGCTCCGCTGCCCTCCGACAAGGACAGGCTGGGCTCCGTAAATTTAGCCAAACGGGTGTGGGCACACACACACTGAGCAGAGTCCAGCTGGCAGAGCCATCTTGTATACTATCCAATATCCCTGTCACTCACACCAACATTTATACACACCCACAATTCTCTGTGGTGTGCTGAATGCCCCATACCCTCCCACTCACTCACACCCCCATACCCTCCCACTCACTCACACCCCCATACCCTCCCACTCAACTCACTCACACCCCCATACCCTCCCACTCACACCCCCATACCCTCCCACTCACACCCCCATACCCTCCCACTCAACTCACTCACACCCCCATACCCTCCCACTCACACCCCCATACCCTCCCACTCAACTCACTCACACCCCCATACCCTCCCACTCAACTCACTCACACCCCCATACCCTCCCACTCAACTCACTCACACCCCCATACCCTCCCACTCAACTCACTCACACCCCCATACCCTCCCACTCAACTCACTCACACCCCCATACCCTCCCACTCAACTCACTCACACCCCCATACCCTCCCACTCAACTCACTCACACCCCCATACCCTCCCACTCAACTCACTCACACCCCCATACCCTCCCACTCAACTCACTCACACCCCCATACCGTCCCACTCACTCACACCCCCATACCCTCCCACTCACACCCCCATACCCTCCCACTCACACCCCCATACCCTCCCACTCAACTCACTCACACCCCCATACCCTCCCACTCAACTCACTCACACCCCCATACCCTCCCACTCAACTCACTCACACCCCCATACCCTCCCACTCAACTCACTCACACCCCCATACCGTCCCACTCAACTCACTCACACCCCCATACCGTCCCACTCAACTCACTCACACCCCCATACCGTCCCACTCAACTCACTCACACCCCCATACCCTCCCACTCAACTCACACCCCCATACCCTCCCACTCAACTCACTCACACCCCCCATACCCTCCCACTCAACTCACTCACACCCCCATACCCTCCCACTCAATCACACACACACACACACACACACACGCATACCCTCCCACTCAACTCACTCACACCCCCATACCCTCCCACTCAACTCACTCACACCCCCATACCCTCCCACTCAACTCACTCACACCCCCATACCCTCCCACTCAATCACACACACACACACACACACACACACACACACACACACACACACACACACACACACACACACACACACACACACACACACACTCCCACTCAACTCACTCACACCCCCATACCCTCCCACTCAACTCACTCACACCCCCATACCTTCCCACAGATTGAGACAGGGTTTATCCACTCTTGGTGTATTCTCAATGATTCTACCAGTATTCTCAATGTGAGGTATGGTCTAAAATCCTGCTAACAGTTTTAAAATATTTAAAAAATACTGCCAATGTTCTACAACACTAGAGCACTGCTGCATAAGATAGCTGGTGCATAATTAAGCAGCCTCTAGATGATTGCTGGGGGATTTTCCGGGCTGAGAGACTGGCTGACCAGGAAACAGAGTAACATCTCGCTCTGCCTGCCTGCTTACCTCTCTCGGTGATACCAGTCTGCCTCTCCCAACTGGGATTAAGGTTAACATGCTTCCCCAGCCAACCATACAGGCCCATATGACTCATGTGACCTCGGGCTGGCTGACCTGGCCTAGCTGCACTATGCTGCACTTATCCCTGCCTCTCCCTTCTCCCATCCTGCTATCCTCTACTGCTGCCTTCGTTTGGGAAACGCTCGTTTAGCTCTCCTTAATTTGGCAGCCCAAATCTGTAGCGTCTCCAGCTCTGCATCTTTAATCTCCTAACGAGCAGAGATAAGCCTGTTTTATTACCCTGCCTGCCCTCACACACACACACACACACACGCCTGTGTGCCATCTCTGCTCCCAGAGCTATATATTTATTATACCTCAGCTATAAAAGTAATTGACCCAAACAGATTAAAGGGTCATTCATTGGCCAAACAATCCTACTGTTGCTGATCATAAAATCCACCTGTATTGTATTTTTGTTGACTTAAGTTTGAGCATCAACGTACACATGAGACAAACATGGTTCCATTGACCCCAGATGATGGGGTTACAGATTAGGTCTAGACGGATTGATCAGCACTGATAGAGATACAGATGAGCTAAAGAAAGAGCTGAAGTAATCCCATTGCTCAGTCAGGCCGGGAGAGGAGAAGTCTAGCCCTTAGATCCTAAAGGCTTAACAGTGTTACATTACCAACATCCATTCAGCCCAACACACACACACCTCGCTCCCTAGCGACCCTGTATCCTGGTAACCAGGCGCCGCATACATAATCACACAGATTGGAGGTGTGTGTGGGAGGGAGAGAAGGACAGGGACATACAGTGATAGAGGAGAGAAGAGAGGATGAATGGGAGAGACGGGGTGATGGAGAGGAATTCCGATCACTTTGGAAACTGCCTCTTCAAGTATGCTAGTCTTATATTACTGCTGCTAACAATTAACACACAAAACACAATATCACTACCATCAACACTACTACAGTAGTACTATGTGGACTGCTAGTACTATAGTCTCCTGCTGTTGGCTGCTGCCTGCCTGGGGCTGTACTGAAGCTGTAGTCTGTCAGACAGGCCCAGTATTCATCTAGGGTGATTCCAGAGCTGGCCCCATGCATTTACACTGTCTGGGATTAAACGTATGTCAGGGACACCAAGCCTGTGTGTGTGTGTGACAGCAGGAAAGACCGTGTGTATGCATACAATTGCGTGTGGGTGTGTGAGTGTTTGACGTTGATTTCCCCCTCTCTCTGCAGGGAAACAGTGTGCTCCCTGCCATGGTGCATTAAGGCACCGACAGGCACCCTGGGAGAAGGCAGGGTCTCTCTCTCCCACCCTCATACCCTCTCTCTCTGACAAGGTCGAGGCTCCCCTCTCGCTGTCGCTGCGTCAATATTTACAGTCCACTTCACACTGGAACAGAGGTGGCTGGGTCAAGCCAGCATGGAGCAGGCCTGCTGCATTACCCAAATGTAGCTTTCCAGTCCAGCTGGGAAGGTTTAATAGGGGTAGGAATAGGAATAGGCAGGCTGTAGTAGTCCAAAAGGCAACACACCAAATAGCTGTTCATCCCAGCAACAGAGAGAACATACACAGGTTGCAGCTGGCAGATCCATAACAAGACATGCACACACACACACACACAGTCCAGTCCGGGTAACTAGGAGTTGTACTGTAAGAACCCAGGTCACCTCAGTTAACTAGTGTGTCATAATGTGAACTGTCCCTAACCTCCCCCTCCTTCCCTGGGGCCTGGTCTGTCACCCATTGGTCCGTTTACCTGCCCTGTGACCTTCCGGCTGGGAGAACATCCACTTCATTAACTACTGGAGCACTACTCCGCCATGCACAGAGGGATCCCAGCCCAGAGCGCAGCCTTCTACTGAGAGGGGATTGAGGTGAGACAAACTAACATTTCCACTACAGTTTCCTCTACTAACAATGTGCTGGTCTCGGGTTAGGCTGTGTTAGGTCAAAGCAATATCGAGGAGGATGCCTTGATAGAATTTAATATCACTTATAGCTATATCTGTTCAATGTCAGTAGAGATGGAGGAAAGAGAGGAGATGACTTCAGGCTACTGAGATGTATCCTCTCGGCCACAGCAGGCGGCTAATTGGGGGGCCGTCTCCAGTAGACTACCTCGAATAAGAGACTGAATAACAGAACGGGGAGCCGTAATGGCCCCGCTTTCCAGTTGCATTCTCTCCCGCTTTCAGCCGATGCCCCTCAAGAGAATCTGCACAGCCAGAACGGCACAGGCCCGGCTCTAGCTCTGCATTTGGATTTAAACTCTCATTAAGACAATTCTCCTCTGCCATGGTGAACTATTGGGCATATAAACAATGGAATAGAATAGGCAACAAGGGTAAGATTTTGCATGTCGAAAAAAAGGACTTATCGTTATGCGGCGAGCTTCAGTGACTAGGTTTAGTTTGTTGTTGATTATGCAGGGTTACAGCGCAAGTAACATACACATTCAAGTATGCACACGTTATTTGCATGGACATCTAATGGGCCTGTGGGCATATGGGTGTGGAATCACAATGCAAACCAGAACCACAGTTATATATAGTTTCCTGGGAGGTATTCTAGGTTGTGGGAGCCTTGTGCTGATAATACATGGAAGTCACAGGAGGTTGGTTGCACCTTCATTGGGGAGGACAGGCTTGTGGTAATGACTGGCGCGGCACCAGTGGAATGGTACCAAATACATCAAACACACGGCCTCCTGTTGTTTGATGTCATTCCAATTGCTCCGTTCTGGCTGTTATGAGCCTCCTCAGCAGCCTCCTGTGATGGAAGTCATTACCACCTACTATGGTGTTGCTATAGATGTGTGTTCTTCACAGTGTCTGTCCTTAACACCAACATTACACATAGAATACTACAAAAGCAAGTGTGTTACAAAAACACAATCATACAGGATGACAGACACACACAATGCATGCATATGGATGCTAATAGTCACATTTACACACCCACCCCCACATGTCACAGATGAAGAATATCAAACTGCTGTACATGCATCAAAAGGCCTTACCGACAATATCCTCCAGACAGACAACCCCATGAGCACATAATGATCCTTCCTACAGGATCTAACACACTGCATCAAGTCTGTCTCTCTCAGATAATCACTTTTATGTCACAGTTCATCCCAATCTCAATATACAGTTAGCTATATCATGCTCCTCCATCTCTCCCACCTCTCAGTGTGTGTATGTGTGTGTGGTGTCAGAGATAGACAGTTCAATAGCAACAGCAAAGTATAAAGTGGGTGAGTGGACATAAATACATAGCAGTGGGTGAGGAGCACAGTGTGTGAGGTAATCAATAGGTAGCAGTGAAGGACACTTGGTGCAGTGTAGATCACCAGGCCAGCCCTGCGTGAAAGACATGACACAAACACTGGTTACACGCCATAATGACACTCAACATGACAGTCAACACAATACAGAAAGACACACATACACAGAGTGTACAAAACATTAGGAACACCCGCTCTTTCCATGACAGACTGACCAGCTGAAATCTATGGTCACTTATTGATGTCACCTATTAAATCCGCTTCAAATCAGAGCAGTTGAAGTGGAGGAGACCGGTTAAAGAAGGACTTCAAAGCCTCGAGACATGTGTCATTCAGAGGGTGAATGAGCAAGACAAAATATTAAAGTGCCTTTGAACGGAGTACGGTAGTGGGTGCCAGGTGAACAGGTTTAAGTGTGTCAACCTGCCATGCCACTGGTTGTTTTTCACATTATGATCATTTTACTGTCGACGCTAGTCAGTGTTTGTGAGTGCATGCCAGTCCATTTAAGTGTTCACCAGAGCACACTAAGTCATTGTGTGTGTGTCGACAGTAACACACTACACTCCTTATTGTAAATGCTTATGTATACACACACACACCAGTCATTGAGAGCTGTGTTGAGGGGAGTTATATCAGTGTTCCCTAAAGAGCCTCTTATACTGGTCCACACTACACTAGCCCTTAAACACCCAGCACAGCACAGGGCTCTACATATTTAATACAGAGCTCAGAGGACAGAAGAGTGGAAGAAGAGGGAGAGAGGATTGATTTCTTGGCAGCTTTACACCAGCCCAATCCTCCTGAAGTAGTGTGTGTGTACGCTTCTGCACAAGTGTGTGTCAGACTGCGTTAGACACGGCGAGAGGAGAGGGAACACACACACGGAGAGACAGGAGTGTGTGTGGGGAAGAAAGGTACCTGTGTAACAACACAGAGTCAGACGGATGGAACAGAGCTGATGTGAGTGTTTTTGATCTGCTGCTATGGGAATGGAGGCTACTCATTGTGAAGGATGAGGCAGAAATAGCAGTTATTACACACCTAGATGGGCAGTGACTTCCTTTCTACTCCAACTGTCTTCGCCTGGGCCGGTATTCTGTCTGTTCTCAACATCTCACAAAGCTCACCTTTCTTTTGGTCTGTGTACCAGGGTTGGGGCAACTTCCATTTCAATTCAATCATTGAAAAGTTTCCATTTACTTTCTATGAGAAGTTTGCAGTTCTTGAATTTCAGTTCACTTCCTGGATTGACTGCATTGAAACTGAATTGATCCCAACCCTGCTGTGTACACAGTAGCAGTCACTTGAACAGGAGCAGATATTGGCATTGTTCTCTGTGTAATCTATCAATGGCTTGTTGATGTTCAACACTTCCTGCAGGCGACACACACATGGCAATATCAGATAGATGTGCGTCTACTCGAGGTGACACATACCCATCTTTCTTCTAGACACAGACACACCTGTTAGACTTGTATCAGGTCCCTCTTGTCTCTGCTCTATCAGCTCAACTGGAGGTGAACAACACACACCGGTCTCTGAGACACCTGTATCAGGACCATCAGTGTTTCCTCTAGATGACAGAGCTGTCGAGCAGGTGACAGAGCCGTCGAGCAGGTGACAGAGGTGTCGAGCAGGTGACAGAGGTGTCGAGCAGGTGACAGAGGTGTCGAGCAGGTGACAGAGGTGTCGAGCAGGTGACAGAGGTGTCGAGCAGGTGACAGAGGTGTCGAGCAGGTGACAGAGCGGTCTAGCAGGTGACAGAGCGGTCTAGCAGGTGACAGAGTGGTCTAGCAAAGGGGTGGGCAACTCCAGTCCTCGAGGGCCTGATTGGTGTCACACTTTTTCTCCATCCCTAGCAAACACAGCTGATTAATCAAATTGCATTCTAAAACTGAAGATCCTGATTAGGTGATTATTGGAGTCAGGTGTGTTAGCTGGAGCTGGGACAAAACTGTGACACCAATCAGGCCCTCAAGGACTGCAGTTGCCCACCCCTGGTAGCAGGTGATAAAACTATCTAGCAGGTGACAAATGTCTAGCAGGTGACAGAAATGTCTAGATCAATGTCTAGATCAACCACACACCAGTCAGACCATTAAGCAATATTAGGCTGGTTGACTTAGCATACATGCCATAGACAACAGTGTCCACTGTCACAAATGAAATGCCACCAACCCGTTTGGCAGAAAGACACTCTCCCTTCACCCTCTGCTATATGACACCAAGGAATGTTCACCTGCATCGAAACCCATCATCTCATTATCTTCACTCACTCCAACTCATTTGTTCTCTTTTCAATACACAACAATAAACCTTCAGCTCCTTTCAAAAACGACTGTCATCATACCAGACTTCACACAAGTCCAATGCCTGAAAGAAAAGGGTGACTGAAATATTAATTCCAAAACGTCTGGCTGATTAAAAATATGAATTAAATAAAACCCTGGGGGGTAAAGTCTTTCAGAATACATAATGATAGACAAGGTTAAATGAGTCCAATTATTCATCTATCGGACTACAGATCTACAGCCGTCTATCCATTATATAGTGGAAGAACATCTCTAGTGACCAGTAACTTGGGTAAATGCATTCTGTGTGTGTGACATGTCTTGGCTGTGACATGCTCTCCCCACCGCCTGCAGAAGCGTGTGTGTGTGTGTGTGTGTGTGTGTGTGTGTACAAGCTTGTGTGTAACATGCCTATGCTGTATGGATCATTAATATTATTCATAAGGCTGAATGTCAACATGGATGAATCATTTTGCTGTAAAATGTCACCAAACACCAGTGTGTGTGTGTGTGTGTGTGTGTGTGTGTCTCGCAGCTTCACTGCTGGACGTGGTGACAGGCTAGCTATGACCCTGGTTGTCATCACTGTACAAAAACATTACCACCACAAATAGACAGGAGGGATGGAGTGAGGAGGGAGAGAACAGAGGGTGGATAGGGAGAGGAGGGGGGAGTCAGTGAAGGAGACCGGGGCAATAGGGGACAGGGGACACAGGGTGGACAGGACAGCCAGAGCTATAGGGGACAGGCATGGAGACTTAGCCTCAGAGACAGGCTATAGGCCTGGTTATTGTACAGCACCTCAAGTTGCAGAGAGCCCAGTGAAACTAGTCTCTGTGGATGTTAGTATGATGTCATCAGAGAGTTCAACACATTACTATCAACCCACACACAACTCCCTGACAAAGTAACACAACTCCCTGACAAAGTAACACAACTCCCTGACAAAGTAACACAACTCCCTGACAAAGTAACACAACTCCCTGACAAAGACACACAACTCCCTGACAAAGTAACACAACTCCCTGACAAAGTAACACAACTCCCTGACAAAGTAACAACTCCCTGACAAAGTAACAACTCCGTGACAAAGCTCCAGCAGCAGTTACATAAAGGAGCTTTTCTTGTTGCATTTTAAAAGTCCTCCTCCATCCCATCATGCCTGTGACCTTTAAGGTTGAGAGAGCGTACTGAGGAATGGGGCTATACACTACAGACAGGCTCAGGGCCCATGGATGAAGGACAAGGAAGGAGAGAAGGAATGATGGAGGCAGTGTCATCTCCTCTCCCTCTGGCTCTTACAGCTGTTGTTCTCTCTTTTCCCCTCTCGCTTTTTCACCTCCATTGCTTTTCAACAGCACTCATCTCTCACCGATCACCCACTTGTGCCCCTTCTCCCTCCCTCCCTCCCATCGTTCTCCTACAAATCACACCCTACAGAAGGCAACCCAATGCATTGTTCCACAGACACACTATGAACAGTGATTGACTAGGGAAGAGGAGAGCTGAGAGAGACTGATATAAAAGAGATATTACCACCCCGGGACAGCAGCAGCGTAGAGGGCCCTAAGCAGGATAAACGACCACAGACAAACCAGGCCACAGACGTGATAGGCTACGCATGCAGAGAAAACCTCAGACACTAGACTGACCATGTAGCACAGGAACGGAACTAGAAATGGAACAGCTCCATACATCACATGGTCTGTGTCCCAAATCACAACCTATTCCCTATGTAGTGCACTACGTTTGACCAGAGCCCATTTCTGGTGTAAAGTAGTGCACTACATAGGGAATTTGGGACACACTACATAGGGATCCATTTTGGTCACATCCTTGGTGTGGGCCTATGGAGGATAAAGGACAGGAGAAAGGCTCATAGACTGTATTACAGGGCCTGAGATAAATTGTAGAATAGAGGCATGGGGCTACAGATGATAGAAGACTAGAGACTCCCAGACCAGACACACACTAAAGTACAGCTAAACCAATATAGTGCTGCTACGCCCAAGGAGCCATAGGTGGTAAAAGATGAGAGCGCTAATATTGCTGTGTGTGTGTGTGTGTGTGTGTGTCTAAGGCTGCTCATTTCTCTCGTATGTCACACACACTGCTCTCGTGTCAGACACTCCTCTGCACATGGACATGAATCAGGCCTCTCCATGGAGCCGACCCACAGCACCATATTTGTGGCCCTGTCACTGTGGCCCTGTCACTGTGCACCTGTCACTGTGCACCTGTCACTGTGCACCTGTCACTGTGGCCCTGCAGTGTTTTAAGAGCAGGGCTCAGCAGACAGGTAGATACACCCCACAGTTCAATAACTTCAGCTCCCGTCTGTTCTGCCCTCTAGACAACGTCTGGCTTGCAACAGAGAAGCACAATAAGTGGAAAGGGGAAGGAACTCCTTTCCTCACAGAATAGATTGTGATCTGATTGGCTGCAGGTAACACTGGGGGGTTGTCAGTCTTCTGTGGTAACCAGATCAGAGAAACAGGGAGACAGATATAAGGGGAGGAAGAGAGACGGTATCTCTGAGCAGTGAGACGAGGAGCGGGGTGGGTTGTCAGATTCTCATTATTCATCTCACTTCGTTATTATGAGAGTGACAGAGGGAGAAAGGTCAAAGGAAGGAGGGACAGAATAGAAGAGGTGAGAGTGACCGAGAGATAGATGGAGAAGACGGATGTCTGATAAAGAGAAGGACAAAAAGGTGTTTAGATGGAGAGACGGATGAATGGAAGAGATAACAGAGTGTGTGTGTAGAAGTGTCAAGAGAAGTTGCCTCACACACAGACATAGCTGTGTGAAGTTGTCACAGTACTTCCCACAACCTGACTCTATTTGATGTCAGACAAAGGACAGAAATAGACTTCACTCCTACAGAGAGAGAGAGACCACACAGTCACTGAACAAATAACTCTGGACTGCCTCAGAGAGAAGAGACACAATCTCTATCCCGTGTGAGAGACGCATGTACAGTCACAAAGACGCACTCTGACCAGTTGATTCACTCTAGACCTGACAGTCCAATAAAAATGTCATACGACTTATCCTGACCAACCTAGAGCCAGAGTATTTCTGTTTCTGCTCTTCTCTTGATTGGTGTGTGTGTGTGTGTGTGAGCACGATTGAGAGCCTGTTGAGATGGTGAATTAAGCAACCAGTGCATCTGATCTGCAGAGCGCCCCGAGCCAAACACACACGCATCTATTCTTAAGAGCGGAGCAGGAGTAACCATTCTTATATGGATAGAGATCTGACTCAGACAGACTGTAGGTCAGTGCTGCCAGCTAACCAGAACCCTGTAAAATGGTCAATTCTGTTATTCTTTTGTTATTCTGTGTGCTTCAGGGAGGTTTAGTTCCAGGTACATGGGGGCTTGACGTGCGCACACACACACACACACACACACACACACACACACACACACACACACACACACGTCTCTTTCATCTGCGGCTGCAGTCTGTTTTTGCAGGTGGTGGTTGAGGTCACTGCACCACTGAGTGGGACATACAGAGAGAACACACACACACACACACACAGATCTCACAGAATCTAAACTAACACAGCTGCACTAACCCCATGCCCCCACTCTTCTAATCCTACTCCCCCGTTCCTCTCCTCATCCCAAATCAACCCACTCCTAAACCTACACTACACTGAAACCCATCCCTCTACAACAACCTCCCCCGTTCCTCTCCTCAGCCCAAATCAACCCACTCCTAAACCTACACTACACTGAAACCCATCCCTCTACAACCCCCCCACTTCTCCTCCACAGTCCTCCTCCCAAACACCCTTCATCACCTCCCCTACACTATACTAGAACCAATCACCCTACAACAACCCCCCCCACTTCTCCTCCAGTCTTCCTCCCAAACACCCTTCATCACCTCCCCCTACACTATACTGAAACCCATCACCCTACAACAACCCCCCCACTTCTCCTCCACAGTCCTCGTCCCAAACACCCTTCATCACCTCCCCTACACTATACTGAAACCCATCATCACCCTACAACAACCCCCCCACTTCTCCTCCACAGTCCTCGTCCCAAACACCCTTCATCACCTCCCCTACACTATACTGAAACCCATCACCCTACAACAACCCTCCCCCCCCACTTCTCCTCCACAGTCCTCCTCCCAAACACCCTTCATCACCTCCCCTACACTAGACTGAAACCCATCACCCAACAAGAACCCCCCCACTTCTCCACAGTCCTCATCCCAAACACGCTCTGTCATGTGGAAGGTGCATTCAACTGGATCTACATTATCCATCTACCCCCCCTCTACTCCCACCCCAACCCAGTCAGATACCCCCTCTGCTCTGGTGGCAGTGGGCCAACCATGCACCACCCCTGGGAGCCCTGCTACCCACAATCCCTTGCCTACCGTCAGCTCAAGCCCGGTCAGCATCAGGAGAGGAAGCGTAATCTCCTTGGGACCCTAGGGGATACAGGGGCACCCCCCCAGGTCAGGGGTTGAGTGTGTGTGAGAGTGTGTGCGCACAAAATGTAGCTTAATAAAACCCTGAGAAGAGTCAACATTATGACTTCCTGAAAAAAGGTTAACAATACCATTTCCTGTGTCTGTTATGCTAAAGAGTAGTCTCAGTAATCTCAAGAGTTCCAGTGTGTTCTGCTTTAGTGTACGTGGCATTGACACAACAACAGAGTAACAGTGTGGAATGCAGACAGTCAGGTACCCAGGCTAGGCCAGGAGAAGCCATGCAAACAGCAGGGAGTAGAAGATCAAATACAGCACATGGAGAAAGTGCTCTGTAAGATGTCAAATATTGTCATTGGTGTGCAACACCCGGCTCATATACAGGATTTGATAAAAAAATGTATTAAATAAAAATAAACTGCAATTGTTTTTAAAACTATGAATACACTATAAATCTGTGGCTCTGGAATGGAGAAAGTCAAACAGAATCTACACAAAGCATGTGATGAGGCCAAAAGGAGTTTCCTTTCACATTAAAAAAAAGGTCAGAACCAGGCTGGCTACTCATTTAGGTCATTGAAGAGATGCCCTCATGGATCAGCCCATCAATACATCCTACTGTGATCCATTCATCAGGTCAGCTATCACACTATGGAATCGTTGAGTCAGGCCTGGAGCCTAAGGGTGAGAGGTTAAACGGAGACAGATGGCAGTAGGCTAGGTTCTATCCATCCATCTGCAGACTAGAACAGCTTTAAGTGTGTGTTAAGGCTATGTGTTAATCTAGACACTACTCTATGGACTGGACAGTAGCTCAAGACAAGCCATGGACAGTATATACTTTGAATGCTGCAGAGTCAACAGGCATACATGCAGATACGCATACATATGAGTACCCACTCAGATGCCCACACATGTCTCCTCAGTTGAATACTACCACACACACGGCACCCCCCTCAGGCCATCATACCAGACACGGAAACAAACTGCCCCACTTTGCTGGTGTCTAAACACAAACATGCCGTTATAGTACACGCTGCCGTGAACAAACACAGAAACACATACGATTATTCCTAACCAAGTCCGACAGACACACAAAAACAATGTCTGCCTCATCCTCCCGTCACAGGGAGCCAGAACAGGGCCACCATGACAGTGCCCCAGGCATCACTACAATATAACTACAGCGGATTGGCACTGGACTGGTACAGCACTACGTTAGAACAGGGATTGGACAACACAGAGCTTGGCCCCGCAGTGTCAGTTTGGCTTCAAATCTAGGTTGTGGTTTCTGGTTGAACAGCCAGGTTTTGGTTTAAGGGGTCACTGCTCTTAAACTAGAGGGACGTTCAAATATTTGTGTCGAGCGCAACACAGTGTGCTTGTACTCCTCTCAGGCGTTTTAAGTGATGCCACCATTTCCGCTCTGTTGTGAAAGGAAGTCTTTAGCATTCAGCCAGGAGCCCAGAGAAGAGAGTGAGAGAGTCGCCTTTTCATTTTGCCAGCCTCAAACTCAAAAGCAATTAGTGGAGCCAGATGGCTGTCTGGACTCTGAATAAATAGTTTGAGCATCGACGGAAAAACCCCATAGACGACACACACACAGACCTGTGTCAAAGCGTCGAGACACAGGGAAGATACGGACCTAAAGAACCAAATTGGTTCTAGCTGAGACTACAGGGCAGAAAAACATTCAAACCTTCACACAATGAATCCATTTAGACTTCTTCTCTGCACTGTATTACTGTGGGGAGTGAAGGTCACAGTTCTACAGTGATAAAATGATGGGCACATGAAAGCACGCGCCTCCTCCTACTTTCTTTACCAAACCAGTCTGGTTGAGTCAGAGGGTTCAAAGAACGCAGCCCTTGAGAGCTGGTCAAATGACTTAGTTTCAGCCAGCATGCACATTCCCCAACTGATAACAAACCCTCCCTCTGTGTGGTAATACCAAAGCAACACCACATTCCTAAGCCATTACACACAGTATCTGTACGTTTCCTTGGCGCTCCCACTCTGTCCAAACTACCCATTACCACGGCAGCGGGTTCACCTTAGTCAACCAGATGATATATGCAAATCAAACAAACAGGGGGAGGGGCTTGGGTGTGTGAGTGAAACGTGAGCTAACACACGTCACCGCTCTCCCTCGCTACCCTTCTCATGTTGATTCCCATAGCCTAGATACTGTATGTTATCAGCACTGAATATGAACAATGAACAGTTTTATGACAACCGAAACGAGACAAACAGCAAGACTCAGCACCCTCCAGGGTGTGCTAACATGTAACACGAGCTAACAGAGGACATTGATAATAAATATACCCAGATACCTACATTCAATTACTATTCATATTCCTTCTATGTACATAATACACAGCAACAAGGTCATCGTTTCAAAAATCAAGAAAACTTTAATTGCAACCAAATACAAAAAAAACAACAAAATAGAAAGACATGACAAATAGTGACAAATTCTAAAAGGTTTCTTTAGAGAAAAAAAACTAGTTCAGAGAGCGGTGAATAAAAAGCACATTTTGTGGTCAGATTGTTGAGTGCACTGTACAACATGGTGCCGGGTAAAAGCACATGAAGCCTGTTGTGGCGTAGTAGTCACAGCAAAGCAGTGGAGAAATAAAGCACTCCAAAAGCATTCATGATAAAGCACTGCAATAAGAGAGAAAAAAGATAAGGACTTGTAAAATAAGCATTGATACAGAAGAGAATAAATCCTTCATGCTTGGCGCTGAGAAATAGAACACGTGACACCATAAATGAGTCATTCTTTATTTTTATTTCCGCTAGATACTGTATTTATATATTTATACTATGTACATGTCAGGGGGGAGCGATCGAGACGACAAGGAAGTTAAGGCTTGGATTAGTCATCAGTGTTTAGAGCCAGAGAAGGACAATGTGGATTAACAACAACTACTAAATAACAACCTACAACCAAGCTGTGTTAGCTCCAGGTCAGGATCATTACGTCAACTCTCTAAAATTATTTTTATTTTAAAACCTTTGTGCCAGACAGTACAAGCAGAGGTCAAGAGAAGTAGATTCCCAGAAAGCATTTACTTTTTTTAAAAATTGGCCAATTGGGTATTCATTTTATGAAAGCTTTAAAAACACAGCCCTCACAGAGAGAGAGTAACAGTACAGATGATTCTCAGAAAGTGTTCTCAGAACACATGTTACTTAAATCCCTGACAGTGGGCAAGAGGAGTGTGTGTGTGGCTCTCTCTCAGTCTCTGGAGAACAGAAGGGTCTGTGAATGTTCTGACAGAGTTTGAACCACTAAGTGTTTGTGTACGTTTCCTACTAGTTCCCCCTTTCTGTGAGAGAGTGAGAGAGTGAGAGAGTGTGAGAGAGAGAGAGAGAGAGAGAGAGAGAGAGATCAGGCTGCAGGGGACAGTGTACAGTAATGTCTCCTCTAACTCCCAATGCTAAGAGACAGAGGGGGCAAGAAATGGACATTTGGGTTACACACCGTGGCACTGACAGATGTCCCAAAGCCTCTGTGCCACACACACAGCGCTGACTCAGAAACCACACAGATCACTGCCTATGTAGGAGCTAAGACCTAAAGAACCAAATTGGTTCTAGCTGAGGGGCAGGTATCTTAAGTATGTTGATTGAGTTTAGTGAACCTGCCAATCCAGTTATCATCCTGGCTGAAAAACTAAAATGTTTACATGTATTTCAACTATTGTTCTTGAGATGAACTAGATTCACAAGTATTTAATAACTGAAGATGTACATCTTATACATCCTATACCTTTTCATTGAAGGGTTGTCTATTCAAGCAGTTACATTCGGAGTACAGTATTATTGCCTCTGACTGAACTTTGACCTTGGCCAAACCAGGAAGTGAGTTCCACATGACACCATTGACTATACAGCAGTTATTTACACTCTGATCAATATCCACATTTTTTCACAGGAGTTCGACAAGAAAAATAATGATCCGTACATATATAGTATACAGATACCTCACACCAAAAAATATATACAACTTTCTCCCTTCCCTCCCTCTTCACATCACAAACTGAAGGACATTATCAATATTTCTCCAAAGACACACTTGATCACCTTCATACAAATATAACTAGTGGGCATATCCTGTTTTGGTGTTACATACAAGTGCAGACTGGAGATACGTGTTTCTTAGTGGTCATTATAAGTAGTTCACTACAGGCCTCTACGCTGACCTTTTTTAGGAGCACGTGTGTGGCTAAGTTGAACCATGTAGGCGCGCGCACACAAAGAAATTTAGGAGCACAGTGAAAAATATTTGAGGTAATAAAGCTAGAATTCTAAAATTGTCTAGGCGCCAAAATAAAAATGACATGTCGCAAAGCAAAACACTTAGGCGCATATGAAGTAAAACGGCTGCACTGTAGAGCCCTGCTCCCTGCATGTGTACTGTATCTATAATGTTTATGTAAGCCAGAGTTTTGGCCTATACCGAGGACTGACAGACTTAAGCTATAGTGTTATCAAGTGCTGATGGTTAGGCGATTCGCAGTGGGTCAGTATCTATCCCTTCCTCCCAGTCTCCCCCCTCTCCGTTCCGGTCTCTCCCCCACACCAAGGTCAACCTCCACCACAACAGTTAACGTCATCCTGGAACACTACTACACGTTGCTCTCTCACCAGAGTGTGTTTCTCTGTGACCTCATGACCTTTGGCTGGCCGTGACCCAGAAACAAACCCAGGCTTAATGGGCCAATCAGGCGCCTCGCCTGGTCAGGGCAGCCAAGTAAACCCCACTGATTAACCAGGGAACACGATGAATCACAGGGGAGTCATGAGATAGGAGTTGTTAAGGGGCTGATTCAGAGGGGATTCAGATCTGGGGTATTGAGGGTAGGAAAGTAAGGCTCTTCAGGAAGACAGCTGGTCATAGCCTTCCAGTGGTCGTCTGTTTGCCTCTAGTGATGTATAATAGTTGTACATGGTGATTTGGCTTGAACAGCCCTCGACTGTCTTGTTAGAAAGACAAATTAGTCACTAAACTATCAGGCTGCGGTCTGTCTGAATCATGAAGGATTATACCCAGACCTCTGCTAGTCAATGTAGGTCCTATAACAGGTCATTCACCCCCCTGTGTATGCACAGAATCAATCAATTCACTTGACTTCATTTGTATCTTAATTGGCTAGATGCAAATATGCCATCATGTATTTTGATTTCTATATAACCTGACTAATCAACCTATGAAAACTGAGATGTACAGTGAGCAGGGCATGACTCCACCATGGCTTTCTGAGTCAGGTCAGGCAGGAGGAAGGGGGTACAGTAAGGGGGGTGTTTGACACGTAGGGAGGCATGAAATACTCCCTCTGCTCTCCCTGTATCCCTGACCTCCACACAGCCCTGTGTAAATCACCCACACACACAGGGTAGAGAGAGGTGACTGCGTCATAACATCCAAGCGGTGGTAATTTGGTGTGCATGTGGGCTAAGCTGAGCAGTGACTTCATGGCTCATTAGCAATCAAACTCTTCGTGTCAGGAACACCACAAGAAGAGAGGGATCAAAAAGAGGAGAGGGAGAACAGCCCTGCTGTTTCAGAGCCTTTTCTCCCTTTATCAATTCATCCTCTCTCCCAGTCTCTCCAGAGATGAGAACAGCTGTACGGTTCCCTCTATCAATTCATCCTCTCTCCCAGTCTCTCCAGAGATGAGAACAGCTGTAAATTCCCATTTCATGCACTCTTCATCTAAATTTTTATTTTACCTTAGGCAAGTCAGTTAAGAACAAATTCTTATTTTCAATGACGGCCTAGGAACAGTGGGTTAACTGCCTGTTCAGGGGCAGAACGTTGTCAGCTCGGGGATTTGAACTTGCAACCTTTCGGTTACTAGTCCAACGCTCTAACCACTAGGCTACCCTGCCGCCCCAGGCTACCCTACCTCCTTCAGTAAGTTGTTGGTCATTTCAGAATGTCCCAAACTAAATTCTGCACATACTTCCAGTTGATGGCACAATAGCAGAGAGAATGAGGCCTACTGCAACATACAGACACGAGAGAGAATCTGACATTCAAACTTCCCCTTCCCCAGTACTGTCACATACAGCAGAAACAAGGCTACTGTAGCTGGAACAAATGTTGTCCCACAGGAGACGAGAATAGCAGGGAGCAGGTATCATGACACCCCTTACATTGCTACTGTGCGTTTAGTGGAGATAAGAGTGAATATTTTAGTGAGGAGTTTCTAACGTGGGAACGGCTGCATGGAGATGCCATTACCCACAAGTCCCTACCGCAATGTGTCTCTCTGGAGGCTTCAATCTCCAAGGTCCCTAAGCTAAGGAAAGAAGGAACACAACAGACAGAGCAGCAATGTGAGGAAGATAGTTTTAGGATTTCTTTCATTTGTTTTGGTAGATAGATCCCAAGTGATCCACTTTTCATATTGGGACCAGAGAAAAATATTTGTCTTATCAATACACCAGTCCTCCATCTTGTTTCTGTACATTCCCTCCCTCAGCCACTTCATTCAGTTCATCTTGCTCCCTCTATGGGCTGCATTGTTGGTCGTCGTTAATATATTTCAAATGATCCAACAGAGGAGAACCCAACACCACCGACTCCTCTAGAAGGAGGACATGTTCATTCATCCTTTCCTTCTTCCATCCCGCTTTCCCTTCCTCTTCCTCTGCCCGTTCTCTCTACACGTACACGGCAGTCCGTGAGATGACCGACCCGTCGCGCTGAGACTCCATGTCGTCGTCAAGGTAACCGCCCATGATTCCGTCCTGGTCATGTGTTGGGCGGAGCTGCAGGATGGGCCCGCCCCTTCCAAAGTGGTCGTAACTCTCCTCGTCATCCTCCAGTTGGTCAAACTTTCTCCGCTCTGCCTCGTCCAGCTCGCCGCTCAGCAGGATGTCCTGCGCCGTGGCAACCCCCCCCTCACCATGCCTCCCCAGGTGTAGCGGCACGTGGTGATTGGCCTTTTCAGTCAGGCCATCATGGGCGGAGCCCTCCTTGTAGACGTAGATGGGGCTGTTGTTGCCGCCCGCCCCGTTGCCCCCGGCGCCAGCACCCGTCCCGTTCTTGCTCCCCTTCTTGCCGCCACCGAAGACACGCGACTTTATGTCGTAGGAGCTGTGGTTTGGGTTGCCGCGGTAACCCTGCTGTTGCCGGCGGCTCCGGGTGACCAGGACGGCAATAAGGGCGGCGACGAGGAGAAGGGCCAGAAGGGAGCCAATCACAGCACCTGCCACCACACCTGCGTTGGAGGGGACCACAGAGGGTTCTGTAGGAAGGAAGGGAGGGAGGGAAGGGAGAGGAGAGAGAGAAGAGGATGAGACAGATTGAGAAATAAAGGAGATGGAGAGGGAAAGAAGGGGGAAACAAAGAGAAGACAAGAAGAGGGGTTGGATGATGTCAGCAGTCAGCATGTGGGAGTGTGTGTGCTGAGGCTCTAACAGCAGTGTTTAACGTCACTGGCATTTCCTACTCTCCCTCTGAGCTGCTCGTCCCCATTACCTCACAAACGCCCTAATAACGTCACAGCGACATTTCAACAAGGTCTCTGCAACATCAAGGCAACATGCCAATGACGTCTTCTCCTAAACAGCATGAGGGCAGTGTGCAGGTTCTCTTTAGTCTCAGCCCCCTCACCCACAAAATAGCAGAATGACTAAGCAAAAACAAAAGACATCCTCTGGAGTCCATGCAGGAGGATGATACATGGATGGAGGGATGCAGCCAGGGATGAAGGAGAAGAGGATGAGGGGTGGTGGTGACTGACAGAGCGAGACAGCAGAATGACAACTCCTGCTTCAAGCTACTAGAATGTAGAACAGGACAGTCCGTCTGCCCTCTCTCTCCCCTAGCTACTGAACACCCAATTGAGCTCCGTTGAATAAGCCCCGGACGGTGTGCGCTTTCCCTCAGTTTGGTCATATTGCAAGGCGCATGACTCCAGACACATCGGCTGGTGAGATTGATAGTTATTTACTACCACTCTACCTCTCTTCTCAGCCATCTCTCCCATTCTTCATCTACTACACCTTCCTTTCCTCACTCCCTCTCATGTCCCACACACCACCCCCTTCAGCCCTCACTCTCCCCCTTTTTCTTTCCACACACTGCTCACTTGTACACGAGCAGCGCGCGCACCCCCCACCGTAGCTAAACCTTTCCATTGACACATGACAGTGAGACATGGTCCTCCAATCCCTCCTATAATAAAAACACAGGAACTGTACCTGGAGGTGCTTAAGGATGGAGTAGGTACAAGTATCCCCTAAACACTGATACAGGGTCAGGGGCCACATTCATCAAGATTAACTCTGAGTTAGAGTGCTGATCTAAGATCAGTCCCCCCTTGTCCATGTAATCTAAATCATTATAAAGGCAAAACTGATCCTTGATCAGCAGTGAGATGCTTTATTAATACAGGCCCTGATATACTCTAATCCTCCCAATGGTTAAAGGTTGATTAATGTGGTACTAGATATGTGGTTAGGGGCAAAAAGGTTGGTGTCTGGTCTGAGTGGTACAGCAAGAGTGCTAGTAGTGCGCTATCAGAGGACGCCAGAGCAGAGGACGCCAGAGCGCTAGAGCAGAGGACGCCAGAGCGCTAGAGCAGAGGACGCCAGAGCGCAAGCGCAGAAGACGCCAGAGCAGATGACGCTAGAGCACTAGAGCAGAGGACGCCAGAGCAGAGGACGCCAGAGCGCAGAGGATGCCAGAGCGCTAACGCAGAGGACGCCAGAGCGCAGAGGATGCCAGAGCGCTAACGCAGAGGACGCCAGAGCGCAAAGGATGCCAGAGCGCTAACGCAGAGGACACCAGAGCGCTAACGCAGAGGACGCTACAGCGCTAGAGCCCAGGGGACGCCAGAGCGCGAGAGCGCAGAGGACGCCAGAGCGCGAGCGCAGAGGACGCCAGAGCGCGAGCGCAGAGGACGCCAGAGCGCTAGAGCAGAGGACGCCAGAGCGCTGAAGCAGAAGACGCCAGAGCGCTGAAGCAGAAGACGCCAGAGCGCAAGCGCAGAGGACGCCAGAGCAGAGGATGCCAGAGCAGAGGACGCCAGAGCAGAGGACGCCAGAGTGCTAGCGCAGAGGATGCCAGAGCCAAGGATGCTACAGCGCTAGAGCCTAGGACGCCAGAGCGCAAGCGCAGAAGACGCCAGAGCAGAGGATGCCAGAGCGCTAATGCAGAGGACGCTAGAGCCAAGGATGCTACAGCGCTAGAGCCCAGGACGCCAGAGAGCAAGCGCAGAAGACGCCAGAGCAGAGGACGCCAGAGCACTAGCGCAGAGGATGCCAGGGCGCTAACGCAGAGGACGCTAGAGCCCAGGATGCTAGGGCCCAGGATGCTAGAGCGCTAGAGCCCAGGATGCTAGAGCACAGGAAGCCACAGCGCTAGAGCAGAGGGCGCTAGAGCGCTAGAGCAGAGGACGCTAGAGCAGAGGACGCCAGCGCATAGGATGCCAGAGCGCTAACGCAGAGGACGCTAGAGCCGAGGATGCTACAGCGCTAGAGCCCAGGATGCTAGAGCCCAGGATGCTAGAGTGCTAGAGCCCAGGATGCTAGAGCGCTAGAGCAGAGGACGCTAGAGCAGAGAGCGCTAGAGCAGAGAGCGCTAGAGCAGAGAGCGCTAGAGCAGAGAGCGCTGGAGCAGAGGATAGAAAGTTGTTTTGTGTAAAAAACTGTTTATTAATGCCAATCTCTTTTTTTCTATGTAGAGGCCTGTAGTAGCTACAGTATGCGGTTGTGTCGGCTTGCATTTTTGTGTGTAAAGCTTCTCACCACAGCCTGTAGGTCCAGGTTACAGACCCCACTGTTTTCTATACTGAGTATTGACCATCCAGACAGTTTTTTCTGAGACATTGTGCATTATATGTCCATTGCGCTGCATACAATTTAAACGTAGTCTTAAATGGTGCATAGCAAGATATACCAGAGATAAGGGACTGTTAATATTGCAACCACACAACTTAAACGTCGGTTCACCAGTATGAAGAAAATCACACAACACGCTTTTTTTGTTTGAGCCCTCAAGGACTTTTGTCCGCTCAAGATAAATTTGTTTGCATCTGCCAATTTATTGTCTGTCCAGTATCCAGACGACCTGTCCCAGAGCTTCCTATTCAGGTCATCTCTTTCCGTAACCTGTTGAATCCGGCAATTAAGGAGAATGAGAGAGGCTAAAATAAAGATGCTTCAAATCTAGCAGTTCTGCAACACCACTTCCTTCTGCCCAGTTCCCCTCGTCTTGCTACTGCAATCAAGTACCATCCCTGTAACTGTCGCTTCTGTGGAGAAATCGTTTTCTAAACTAAAACTCAAAGACCTACTTAAGAAGCATTAGGCTCTCGATCCGACAAACGTTTTTTTAACTCCTGAGTAAGGGCCACTCACTGCACTGGCGCCTTCGTAGCCTTGACAACGGCATTTGTTCACCGATATCCCCTTATACTTTCAATCAGTTCATTTATTTTTCACGGCCTGAGGCACTTTGGTCAGTCACATTCTTGAAGGCCAAGAAACAAATGCTTAGCTTCCTAGTACATTAAAAAGATTCTTAATGACTTTTTAGAGGGTTACTGTCACAACTATCTATGTCAGACAGGCGCATGGGCCCCCAGAGCTCGTTGGCGCCCAGGGCTGTCCGGCCAAAAAGAAAGAAACAACCCCAGAAAGTACACTATGCATCGCTCAAGCACAAAAACCACTGGCTGAGGAAAATTATGCTTTTTATAGATCGCATCATGCACGACCATAAGCTCCAAGTAACCGCAAGTAATGAGAGAGATGGGGCGGAAATAAAGCCTGCTGCCGCCCGCCTCCTAAAGACATGCAGCAGCCCCCAAACGCACACACACACACACACCACTCAGTGGTGCATGGGGATATATTACATCACATCATGGGAGAAGACTGATTGGTTGGTTTCTTCACAGAGAGAGAGATGGTGAGTTAGCAGCAGTACTGAATGTGACTTATTGAATGGCCTGAATCAAACTATTTATACATGTCTCTGGTCTTGATTATGTCTTACTGATGGGTGGAGGGATGGCAGAGGGCAGTCAGGCCTGGAGGCTGGAAAGGAACAGACTACATTAGATCTGTTGCTCTTCTCTGTACGCACGGCCAGAGACAGACCTGGAGGAAAAAGGAACGAAGGAGATGCATCCTTCCACTACAGGGGAATATGTGAAATAGGAAGGATGCAGGTTAACTCATTAAGAGGGGCTGGTTTTGACGGGGTTCCATTGCAGGGGAATAGGGGAAACGGAAAGGAAAAAGGTTTGTCTGAACGGGTGGGGAAGGATTTTGATGTGACACCAGTACATGGAGACAGTGGTGATGGCAGAAAGTGGGTTAGCTAACTGCGGCGGAGCAGGTTCCAGTGCAGGGTCAGGAGAGCTAAGCAGTGATTAAGAGAGCAGGTATTTAAGAGGAGAGACCAGCTCAGCAGGATGAGAGAGAGAGAGAGAGATAGGGTAAGGGGGATGAGAGAGCGGTATGAGAGAAAGGAAGGAAGATGAGAGGGGGGGGGGGTGGAGAGAGGAAGAATGAGAGAGACAGGTGAGAGGGAGATATAGGGGAAATGGAGACTGCCTCAGTGCTGTGGGCTGGTATTTTTGAGAGAGAGAGCGAGAGAGTCTCAGAGAGGGCTAACGGCATGTCTCTCCACTGAGCACAGATCAGTACAGTGCTGTAGGAGCCTGATAGGAACACTGACAGAGGACCGGACCAGGGGCAGGGACACAGACAGATCCCAGGTCAGCTCGTAACCCTGTGCAGGGATCTCTGCGTCAGTTGTCACACAGCTGGGGGCAGGACAGGAGCAGCAGTAGGACAGGAGCCTGCTCCAGATGCTGGACATTTCACAGCCACGGCCCCTCTCAGCCCTGGTTGTATTCACACTACCTCTCTCTTCGTCTCAGTCTTTCTCTGTGTGGGCCTGCACTCAGTTCATTCAACCCCTTTTTTACTGTCTTACTCACTGAGGGGGAATGACAGGAGAAAAGAAGAGAGGAGTGAGATGACAGGACAAGGGAGGGGAGTAGAGCTGACATGGTAAAAATCTGTCGTTCTGCCCCTGAGCAAGGCAGTTAACCCACTGTTCCCAGGGATGTCGATTAAGGCAGACCACCTCACCTCTCTGATTCAGAAGGGGTGGGTTAAATGCGGAAGTCACATTTCAGTTGAATGCATCCAGTTGTACAACTGACTAGGCATCCAGTTGTACAACTGACTAGGCATCCAGTTGTACAACTGACTAGGCATCCAGTTGTACAACTGACTAGGCATCCAGTTGTACAACTGACTAGGCATCCAGTTGTACAACTGACTAGGCATCCAGTTGTACAACTGACTAGGCATCCACCTTTCCTTATAGCATGAGATGAGCATAGATGAATGGGGAGGGAGGAAGAGGGAAATAATTTAGGGGTGATGGACCAGAGGAGAGAGAGGGAGGGAGGACAGGAAACATTCTGGGAGACAGGATGGTGAGGGGGAGGAGAGGGAGGACAGAAGAGAAGGAGTTAAGAAGGAGAAGCAGCCAGGAGCTAAAGCAGCAGAGGCCGACTGATCCGCTCAGAGAGGATAGAGAGAGACTACACTACAGAGACTACACTACACGCTCGCTAGCACACACACACACTAACCAGAGAGAGAAATGGAGGGGGTGATAGTGGTAGAGAAGAAGCAGTGCCATAGATTCCCATAGGGGTTTTAAATGGCATCAGCATCCTGTTCCCCTCTCACCTTATTCTAAAAGTAGCTACTCTCTCGCTCTACCAACCCTTCCCCTTTCTCACTCTCTCCATCGTTCAATCACCCCTTTTTCTCCCCTACTCCCGCTACCTCCCTCCCCCCAGCCACCTGCCCTGTACCCATACCCAGCCATGTACCCATACCTGTACCCAGCCCTGTACCCATACCGGTACCTGTACCCAGCCCTGTACCCAGCCATGTACCCATACCTGTACCCAGCCCTGTACCCAGCCCTGTACCCAGCCCTGTACCCAGCCCTGTACCCAGCCCTGTACCCAGCCCTGTACCCAGCCCTGTACCCATAACCAGCCCTGTACGCATACCCAGCCCTGTACGCATACCCAGCCCTGTACGCATACCTGTACCCGTACCCAGCCCTGTACCCAGCCCTGTACCCAGCCCTGTACCCAGCCCTGTACCCATACCCAGCCCTGTTCGCATACCTGTACCCGTACCCAGCCCTGTACGCATACCTGTACCCGTACCCAGCCCTGTACCCAGCCCTGTACCCATACCCAGCCCTGTACCCATACCCAGCCCTGTAAAACCCTGTTGGACTGCATGGGGACGTCCGTTATGTTCCAGAGATGCTAGTGGCTCATGAGAGAACACATTAGTACCATGGGAAAGTGAGGGACGGAGAGAGGAGGAGGTAGAGGAATGGTGGCTTTTAAAACATTCACTTGTGAATTGCCCTTTTTATCCATTTGTCCTGCATTCCCACATGGCAGCACAAAATGATGTTTTTTTTTATAAGAGAGTAAGGTGGAACTCGTGGAGGGGATAGATGGAGGGAGTGATATTTATTTAAATGGGTGCGGTCAACCAAACATATTTTTGAAGTGGTGTAGTGGTTGTCTAGTCACAGTACACAACAAGGAGATAGCAAGGTTGAGTTTCAGTCCAGTCCTACGCAAACCATACCCTCAAACAAACCCTGCCAGTGTGTGGAGACCTGAAACTGTCTCTGATGATGATTCAATCCATTCTACCAGTAGATGAACAGACGAGTAGAGCTCAAACATCACAGCTAGGATCCAGAGGTATGAACAGAAGGAGAGGATTGCATGCAAACAAGGAGGGATGGTGATAAAGTTTCAAAGGGTAGAGGATGGATAGATGGAAAACCCAAACGGAGGAATAGAGGCCCAGTAAACTGCCCCCCAACCACTAACCCCAGGGACAGAGCATGCTGCTCTCCCTGACTACAGGCAAGCATCACCACACCCTCTGTGTGTGTGTGTGTGTGTGTGTGTGTGTGTGTGTGTGTGTGTGTGTGTGTGTGTGTGTGTGTCCCAGTATGCCTGCATGTGTAGTAAGTGTGTTTTCAGGTGTGTGTCCAGGTGTGTTTGTAGCATAGCACGCACATGTGTATGATTACAGTCATTTCAGGTGTGTGTGGACTCACCTCTGACCATAACAGTGACCTGGTCCTTGCCGGTGCCCAGGCGGTTCTTGACCTCGCAGACGAAGGTTGTGTTGGCCTGCTCATCCACCTTCAGCACGGTCAGCACGTTTTCTTTTACCTGCACTGTGTCTGGCATCTGACCGGACATACTGGGGGTAGAGGAGAGGAGAGGAGGAGAGGAGAGGAGAGGAGAGGAGGAGAGGAGAGGGTGGAAAACATAAGTACTGGAACCTGGCCCAGATCTCCCTACTTCCAACTGACCTTTTCATACCTAGAAAAACTTCATTGTTTTTGTTGGCTTATTGTTTCTACTGGGGTTAAACTCCACTATGGAAAGTTACACCATTTCTTTAAAGAAGGAGAGAAAGAGACCAGGATACAGACTGACAAAGACACGGACACACTCACGTTTTCCATGTGATGGTGGTAGGAATGGGGTTGGCAGTAGCCCGACAGGTCAGAGCCACGTTGGTCCGACCCATGTACCAGTTATTATCATAGCCCACGATGGTCACCTGTGGGGGGTCTGAGAGACAGAGAGGTTAATTAGTGGGACTTCCCACACAGAGAAAATAATTGTATTTGGATGTACAGTGCATTGCGAAAGTATTCGGCCCCCTTGAACTTTGCGACCTTTTGCCACATTTCAGGCTTCAAACATAAAGATATAAAACTGTATTTTTTTGTGAAGAATCAACAACAAGTGGGACACAATCATGAAGTGAAACAACATTTATTGGATATTTCAAACTTTTTTAACAAATCAAAAACTGAAAAATTGGGCGTGCAAAATTATTCAGCCCCTTTACTTTCAGTGCAGCAAACTCTCTCCAGAAGTTCAGTGAGGATCTCTGAATGATCCAATGTTGACCTAAATGACTAATGATGATAAATACAATCCACCTGTGTGTAATCAAGTCTCCGTATAAATACACCTGCACTGTGATAGTCTCAGAGGTCCGTTAAAAGCGCAGAGAGCATCATGAAGAACAAGGAACACACCAGGCAGGTCCGAGATACTGTTGTGAAGAAGTTTAAAGCCGGATTTGGATACAAAAAGATTTCCCAAGCTTTAAACATCCCAAGGAGCACTGTGCAAGCGATAATATTGAAATGGAAGGAGTATCAGACCACTGCAAATCGACCAAGACCTGGCCGTCCCTCTAAACTTTCAGCTCATACAAGGAGAAGACTGATCAGAGATGCAGCCAAGAGGCCCATGATCACTCTGGATGAACTGCAGAGATCTACAGCTGAGGTGGGAGACTCTGTCCATAGGACAACAATCAGTCGTATATTGCACAAATCTGGCCTTTATGGAAGAGTGGCAAGAAGAAAGCCATTTCTTAAAGATATCCATAAAAAGTGTTGTTTAAAGTTTGCCACAAGCCACTTGGGAGACACACCAAACATGTGGAAGAAGGTGCTCTGGTCAGATGAAACCAAAATTGAACTTTTTGGCAACAATGCAAAACGTTATGTTTGGCGTAAAAGCAACACAGCTGAACACACCATCCCCACTGTCAAACATGGTGGTGGCAGCATCATGGTTTGGGCCTGCTTTTCTTCAGCAGGGACAGGGAAGATGGTTAAAATTGATGGGAAGATGGATGGAGCCAAATACAGGACCATTCTGGAAGAAAACCTGATGGAGTCTGCAAAAGACCTGAGACTGGGACGGAGATTTGTCTTCCAACAAGACAATGATCCAAAACATAAAGCAAAATCTACAATGGAATGGTTCAAAAATAAACATATCCAGGTGTTAGAATGGCCAAGTCAAAGTCCAGACCTGAATCCAATCGAGAATCTGTGGAAAGAACTGAAAACTGCTGTTCACAAATGCTCTCCATCCAACCTCACTGAGCTCGAGCTGTTTTGCAAGGAGGAATGGGAAAAAATGTCAGTCTCTCGATGTGCAAAACTGATAGAGACATACCCCAAGCGACTTACAGCTGTAATCGCAGCAAAAGGTGGCGCTACAAAGTATTAACTTAAGGGGGCTGAATAATTTTGCCCGCCCAATTTTTCAGTTTTTGATTTGTTAAAAAAGTTTGAAATATCCAATAAATGTCGTTCCACTTCATGATTGTGTCCCACTTGTTGTTGATTCTTCACAAAAAAATACAGTTTTATATCTTTATGTTTGAAGCCTGAAATGTGGCAAAAGGTCGCAAAGTTCAAGGGGGCCGAATACTTTCGCAAGGCACTGTATATGCAACATTAAAAAGGTCTGACTATACGGTCTGCATGAGTAAGTGTGTGCAGTGGCCTTACATTCGATGGCCAGTTTCATCAGGAAGCTCTCAGGCTTGGCCTGGGTTCGATGGGACACCAAACAGCTGATGTCTTTGCCGTTGTCTGCTGCTGTGGGAACCAGCATGTACTGGCTGGATACCGTCACGGTGTTGTCAGCGCCCGCCGTAGAGGCGGAGGTAGCGTTGCCGTTGACAGCTGTCACCCATGCGATCTGGGCAGCAGGGCGACCATCGGCCGACTCACAGCGGGCCACAACAACTGGCTTGGCTCCCGCGGCGACAGTGGAGGCTATCACTGTTACCCCGGAGGCAGAGTTCCTGGGTTTGGCTGATGAAGGGAAGAGAGAATAATTAATGAATACCAATATTGATAAATGACTAGACCGGCGAAAACAAGACAGAGTAACTGTTTGTTCCCTCCCTCTCCATGGCTGTTGAATGTGAGTAGAGCAATCAGGACAAGAGCCGACACCAAGCATGACAAGCAGCCGGATCAATAAACGCCAGAGGGGAGAGAGGGGAGCTGCGCCCAGGTTAGAGCAATGATTCTAACGCATTAACAGAAACACAATTGATCTGACAATACTAGTTCTAATTAGAGGTCGACCGATTAATCGGAATAGCCGATTAATTAGGGCCGATTTCAAGTTTTCATAACAATCGGAAATCGGTATTTTTGGACGCCTATTTAGTTCTTTTTTTACACCTTTATTTAACCTTTATTATACGAGGCAAGTCAGTTAAGAACACATTCTTATTTTCAATGACGGTCTAGGAACGGTGGGTTAACTGCCTTGTTCAGGGTAGAACAACAGATATTTACCATGTCAGCTCAGGGATTCAATCTTGCAACCTTACGGTTAACTCGTTCAACGCTCTAACCACCTGCCTCACGAGGAGCCTGACTGTTACGTGAATGCAGTAAGAAGCCAAGGTAAGTTGCTAGCTAGCATTAAACTTAATCATAATCACTAGTTATAAACTACACATGGTTGATGATATTACTAGTTTATCTAGCGTGTCCTGCGTTGCATATAATCGAGGCATTGCGCATTCGCGAAAAAGGACTGTCGTTGCACCAACGTGTACCCAACCATAAACACCAATGCCTTTCTTAAAATCAATACACAGAAGTATATATTTTTAAAACTGCATATTTAGCTAAAAGAAATCCAGGTTAGCAGGAAATATTAACCAGGTGAAATTGTGTCACTTCTCTTGCGTTCATTGCACACAGTCAGGGTATATACAACAGTTTGTGCCGCCTGGCTCATTGCAAACTAATTTGGCAGAATTTTACGTAATTATGACATAACATTGAAGGTTGTGCAATGTAACAGGAATATTTAGACTTAGGGATACGGTTCCGTATTTCACTGAAAAAATAAAAGTTTTGTTTTCAAAATGATAGGTCATTATTATGGTCGAATCCGGAAACTAAGGCTCATATTTCTGTGTTAGAATTAAGTCTATGATTTGATAGAGCAGTCTGACTGAGCGATGGTAGGCACCAGCAGGCTCGTAAGCATTCATTCAAACAGCACTTTCGTGCCTTTTGCCAGCAGCTCTTCGCAAACACAGCGCTGTTTATGACTTCAAGCCTATCAACTCCCGAGATTAGGCTGGTGTAACCGATGTGAAATGGCTAGCTAGTTAGCGGGGTGTGAGCTAAAAGCGTTTCAAACGTCACTCTCTCTGAGACTTGGAGTGGTTGTTCCCCTTGCTCTGCATGGGTAACGCTGCTTCGAGGGTGGCTGTGGTCAATGTGTTCCTGGTTTGAGCCCAGGTAGGGGCGAGGAGAGGGACGGAAGCTATACTGTTACACTGGCAATACTAAAGTGCCTATAAGAACATCCAATAGTCAAAGGTATATGAAATACAAATGGTATAGAGAGAAATAGTCCTATAATAACTACAACCTAAAACTTCTTACCTGGGAATATTGAAGACTCATGTTAAATTGAACCACCAGCTTTCATATGTTCTCATGTTCTGAGCAAGGAACTTAAATGTTAGCTTTCTTACATAGCACATATTGCACTTTTACTTTCTTCTCCAACACTTTGTTTTTGCATTATTTAAACCAAATTGAAACGTTTCATTATTTATTTGAGGCTAAATTGATTTTATTGATGTATTATATTAAGTTAAAATAAGTGTTCATTTAGTATTGTTTTAATTGTCATTATTACAAATAAATACATTTTTAAAAATGAAAATCGTCCGATTAATCGGTATCGGCTTTTTTTGGTCCTCCAATAATCGGTATCGGCGTTGAAAAAAAATCATAATCGGTCGACCTCTACTTCTAATAGCAATTAAACTGCACAGGCAGGGTAGAGGTCGGAGGAGGCACGAGAGCACGTAGACAGATACATAATAGAACATGGAAACACACACATACAGCCCTACCTAGCATGACGAGGGAGGTGACACCCTGTTCGTTGCCGCTGGGGTAGGTGGCGTATTCACAGATGTATTTCCCCTCGTCAGTCATCTTGACGTCTGAGATCTGGATGGAGGGGTTGCTGAGGGAGGGGGGCTCCGTCGTGAAGCGGACCCGCCCCTTCAGGGGCGATGTGGGGAAACTTGCCCCAAATTTAGGGTGGTACACGGCGATGTTGAGCCGCTCGCCCTCCTTCGGCTCATAGATCCAGGACACCTGCATAGTAGAGTCAATCCAGCAACCTTTCAGTTACTGGCCCAACGCTCTAAACACTAGACTACCTGCCGCCCCACTACAGTAGATAAAAGCTTTCAAATCAAATAGCATATCAGACAATCCATGTACAGTGCATGTAAACTTGGATGATCAAGTGTCTTAATAATAATGTAGAATGTTATCTTGTTAATGGTCATGAATGTAAATTGTTATGACGGTAAAAGCCATGAGTCCAGACATTAGTTCCTGTATGTGTGTCTGATCATTTAGGACTTTCTTCTCATGTTGTAAAAACATATCCATTTGTTTACATACGTGTTCCTGTCTGACACTGACCTGTGTGAGCTGTATCCCTCCAGCGTCTGCGAAGGCACACCTCAGGTTGACCGCCTGGCTGGGGTAGGACATCACTTCCGGTTCCACCTTCACCTGCTGAGACAATGCCCCTGGGAGGAAGAGGAGAGAATGTTAGAGCACCTTCCTGTTTTCCCCTTCCTGTTCTTCGTCAGAGGCCATGAAGGAGAGGAAGCTTGTTGAGTCTATTGAGACCAGGCCCCAGCCTGCCTGATGAGGAGAGGAAGCTTGTTGGCACTATTGGGACCAGGCCCTAGTCTGTCCGATGACAGATTATAGTTCTGTGGAATCGTCTGGTACACCATTAAGACTACCTACAGTAAGCAAGTAGGTCAATGCTCCAGGAGTGTGCTAGAGGGGGGGGTGTGTGTGTGCGGCCGAGCCCCCCCCCCCCCCCCAATTCTAGCGATGAGTGGAGGAAACAGGACATGTAGTGATGAGGAAAAAGCCCAATCCGCTCCACACAGGTCATAAATCATTTGGATGGCTTATGCTTATCTAGAACCAGTTATTTACTCTGGGCTCACACACACACACTGTGTACAAGGATTGGTGTGTGTTTGTGTACATGTTTTCCTACATTATCAGGACCACAGCGTCCTGACAAGTCACCAGAGGGTGTCTTTCATGCATGTCTGCGTGAAAACGTAATTAACTGTATGAATGAGTGTGCATCGGTGTGTGTCTGGTCTACCTATTCTACGTAAAGACAAATTATCGGCTGCGACACACCTGTCAATGTTTACCAACATTTCAATCTCTCGCTCTCTGCGTGTATGTGTTCCCATATTATATAGCCACAGGCTTCTTAACATGAAGCACTCACCCACGTGATTGATACCGAAATCAATTTTAGCATCATAACTGGTTCTACTGGTTTGTTCATCCGCTCTGAGTGGAGAAACAGAAACTAGAGAAGAAGGTGGGGTGGAAAACACACCATCCCTATAGAGACAGTCGGTCGGTCTCTGGTGGTGGTTATGAGCAATCCACACAGCCTACCTCTGCTACCATGGTCTTTAAACACACAGAGAGAGCGAAAAGATAGCGAAAGAAAACAAGCAAGGCATTTCCTAGAATTACCCACCGACTCTCCCAGCACCAACCCAATGTCAGACTCAAACCACAAAATAACCCTTCTGCAACCACATAACCTCTTTAGAACCACCTGGAGACTCTGCTGCCATGATCCAAGAGCCAGAAGCACTGGTATTCCCCTCATGAGGGGTGAAGGGTTCAGAATCTGAGTGTGTTCTAGCTGGATCCTGGTGCCTCTCCAGACCTTGAAGACCAGTGTGTATTGCGTCCTAGTGTAGGGGCCTACTGCTGTGTGATCTAGGTGTTTGGGAGGGATCAGGCAGCAGCCTGACTTCAATCCACCTGCAGGAGATAGACCAACTACAGATTAGCTCTGGGACCTGCTCGGCTCTAGTGAGGGAAGGAGGGAGGCATGGAGGGCTATTGAAACCCAGGATTGCTCGTCTCCACTGGGGAGTATTAATTGAGTCAACCTTGCACGCCACAGGTCATTACACAGACCTGTATTGATGTGTGCGCGCGCACACACACACACCTTTTGTAATCCCAGGGAGGCAGGCAGGCAGGAAGTAAGGCAGGCAGAAAGCCCAGAGGGACAGGGCTGAGGAAAGCCTGCCTGCTGTCAGTCACAGACAGAGCAATAAGAGGAAAACCAACCCAGTTTAACTCTCTCCAAGATGAGAGGGGGATGAGAGGAAAGGAATGGTTTGAGACATCCAACCCCCCCAGGGATATAAAATATAACCCACCCCCTGAAATGACTAACCCCCCGGGGTTGTAGACTATCATTAGAACGACAAGAGTGGACTAGATTATTTATGGTGTGTGCTGTGTTGCTAAGGTAAGGATGCCTTAAACAGAAAACTAATATTAAAAGAGAACAAATTAAAATGGAATATGTATAAAAGAGATAGAGAGAGGATTGAAGTCTGGAACCAACAAGACCCTGTACATCTTCTACCCCCAAGCAATAAGACTATTTTAGGAGTTTGTTTAAATCAGCTTCTTGATATATCACACCAGGCAGGTGGATGGATAATCTTGGCAAAGGACAAAATGCTCACTAACAGAGATGTAAACAAATTTGGCCACAAAAAAAAGCTTTTTGTGCATATGTAAAAATTCTGGGATCTTTTATTTCAGCTCTTGAAACATGGGACCAACACTTTACATGTTGCATTTATATTTTTGATCAGTGTAGTTAGCCAATAGCTACCCGGAATTACTGCATTGACCTTTTTTGCGTGAACTCTTGACTCAGCACATATGCTGCTGTTACTGTTTAGTCTATCTATCCTGTTACTGTTTAGTCTATCTATCCTGTTACTGTTTAGTCTATCTATCCTGTTACTGTTTAGTCTATCTATCCTGTTACTGTTTAGTCTATCTATCCTGTTACTGTTTAGTCTATCTATCCTGTTACTGTTTAGTCTATCTATCCTGTTACTGTTTAGTCTATCTATCCTGTTACTGTTTAGTCTATCTATCCTGTTACTGTTTAGTCTATCTATCCTGTTACTGTTTAGTCTATCTTGTTACTGTTTAGTCTATCCTGTTACTGTTTAGTCTATCTATCCTGTTACTGTTTAGTCTATCCTGTTACTGTTTAGTCTATCCTGTTACCTAGTCCCCTTTTCGATTACATGTCTTTTCTCCCTCTCTGCATTGTTGGGAAGGGCCTGTTAGTAACAACTTCACTGTTAGTCTACACCTGTTCTTTACCATGTGACAAATAACATTTGATTTGAGACGGTTGAATGGTAGAGAAGAGAGAAGACGGTTGAAGGGTAGAGGAGACGGTTGAAGGGTAGAGGAGACGGTTGAAGAGTAGAGAAGAGAGGAGACGGTTGAAGGGTAGAGAAGAGAGGAGACGGTTGAAGGGTAGAGAAGAGAGGAGACGGTTGAAGGGTAGAGAAGAGAGGAGACGGTTGAAGGGTAGAGAAGAGAGGAGACGGTTGAAGGGTAGAGAAGAGAGGAGACGGTTGAAGGGTAGAGAAGAGAGGAGACGGTTGAAGGGTAGAGAAGAGAGGAGACGGTTGAAGGGTAGAGAAGACAGGAGACGGTTGAAGGGTAGAGAAGAGAGGAGACGGTTGAAGGGTAGAGAAGAGAGGAGACGGTTGAAGGGTAGAGAAGAGAGGAGAAGGTTGAAGGGTAGAGAAGAGAGGAGAAGGTTGAAGGGTAGAGGAAACAGAAAGAGAAGGTTGAAGGGTAGAGGAAACAGAAAGAGAAGGTTGGAGGGGAGGAGAGAAAGAGAAGGTTGGAGGGTAGAGGAAACAGAAAGAGAAGGTTGAAGGGTAGAGAAGAGAGGAGAAGGTTGAAGGGTAGAGAAGAGAGGAGAAGGTTGAAGGGTAGAGGAAACAGAAAGAAGGTTGAAAGGTAGAGGAAACAGAAAGAGAAGGTTGAAAGGTAGAGGAAACAGAAAGAGAAGGTTGAAGGGTAGAGGAAACAGAAAGAGAAGGTTGAAAGGTAGAGGAAACAGAAAGAGAAGGTTGAAAGGTAGAGGAAACAGAAAGAGAAGGTTGAAAGGTAGAGGAAACAGAAAGAGAAGGTTGAAAGGTAGAGGAAACAGAAAGAGAAGGTTGAAAGGTAGAGGAAACAGAAAGAGAAGGTTGAAGGGTAGAGGAAACAGAAAGAGAAGGTTGAAGGGTAGAGGAAACAGAAAGAGAAGGTTGAAAGGTAGAGGAAACAGAAAGAGAAGGTTGAAGGGTAGAGGAAACAGAAAGAGAAGGTTGAAGGGTAGAGGAAACAGAAAGAGAAGGTTGAAGGGTAGAGGAAACAGAAAGAGAAGGTTGAAGGGTAGAGGAAACAGAAAGAGAAGGTTGAAGGGTAGAGGAAACAGAAAGAGAAGGTTGAAGGGTAGAGGAAACAGAAAGAGAAGGTTGGAGGGGAGGAGAGAAAGAGAAGGTTGGAGGGGAGGAGAGAAAGAGAAGGTTGAAGGGTAGAGAAGAGAGGAGAAGGTTGAAGGGTAGAGGAAACAGAAAGAGAAGGTTGAAGGGTAGAGAAGAGAGGAGAAGGTTGAAGGGTAGAGGAAACAGAAAGAGAAGGTTGAAAGGTAGAGGAAACAGAAAGAGAAGGTTGAAGGGTAGAGGAAACAGAAAGAGAAGGTTGAAGGGTAGAGGAAACAGAAAGAGAAGGTTGAAGGGTAGAGGAAACAGAAAGAGAAGGTTGAAGGGTAGAGGAAACAGAAAGAGAAGGTTGAAGGGTAGAGGAAACAGAAAGAGAAGGTTGAAGGGTAGAGGAAACAGAAAGAGAAGGTTGAAGGGTAGAGGAAACAGAAAGAGAAGGTTGGAGGGGAGGAGAGAAAGAGAAGGTTGGAGGGGAGGTGAGAAAGAGAAGGTTGGAGGGGAGGAGAGAAAGAGAAGGTTGGAGGGGAGGAGAGAGAGAACAGAAGCTGTGTGTCAGTCAGTGATGCTCTACTTTACTGTGCTTCAGTTTACCGCCTAAAGGACGGGTGACAACACGCCCACCAATACAAACACGTACACAGATTCAGCATCTAAAAGTAGCACATCAATGTTGAAGTCGGCATCCTAAGTACTGTCACCAATCATTATGTCTCTCCCTCTCACACACCCTAAGAGCAGTGACACCCCTGCTATATTAACCCCTTCCTCTCTGCGCTCTGCATGACATTTACATATTTCCCACCATGCCTTTGATGGAGGGAAAACGGATCAGAAAAGGAGGAGAGGTGTGCCAGGAGGATGGAAGGATGAGAGGAGGAGAGACAGCTAGGAGATGTCAAAGTGATGCAGGATGAGTGGACAGCAAGAGAGAGCGTGGGATGAAAAGTTGAAAGAGAGGGTGAGAGGAAGAGAGAGAGGGTGAGAGAGAGGGACTGACAAAGGGAGAGAGCAGGGTGAGAGTGATGAGTGAAGGAAGGGACATGAGGGAGGAATGGATAGAACAGGGTATAAGGAATGGAGGGGGAGGGAAAGAGGGAGAAACCGGAGATACCTCGAGAGAAGGGGAAGCAATGAACAAGGTTGATGAGCGACAGAGAGAGAAAGAGAAGAGCGAGAGAGAGGAGATAGACAGGGAAAGGGAGGGAATCAGTGCATGGAGAGAGGAATGACAGAAAGAAAGAGGAAAAGGGAGAGGTAAGGAGCAGTAAAGGAGAGCAAAGGTAGACTACACACACATGACCTTGAGAGAAAATGAGGACTGTCTCAGAATAGAGAGAGGGCAGAGAAACAGTGGGAGTATGACACACACAGACACCATTTGAACAGCCGTGGCTTTAAAGGGAACATACGCCAATTACCCTTTCCCCGCTTGCCTGGCTCCCTGCCCGCTTGTCTGCCTGGCTCCCTCCCCACCTGCCTGTCTGCCTGGCTCCCTCCCCGCCTGCCTGTCTGCCTGGCTCCCTCCCCACCTGCCTGTCTGCCTGGCTCCCTCCCCGCCTGCCTGTCTGCCTAGCTCCCTCCCCGCCTGCCTAGCTCCCTCCCCGCCTGCCTAGCTCCCTCCCCGCCTGCCTAGCTCCCTCCCCGCCTGCCTAGCTCCCTCCCCGCCTGCCTAGCTCCCTCCCCGCCTGCCTAGCTCCCTCCCCGCCTGCCTAGCTCCCTCCCCGCCTGCCTAGCTCCCTCCCCGCCTGCCTAGCTCCCTCTGTCGGTCTGTTGCCTGCTTACCTCCCTCCCTTCTTACATCCCTCCTGAAACTTCTTACCTCCGTGTTGGTCTGTCTGCCCGCTTACCTCCCCTCCCCGTCCGCTCACCTCCCCGCCCGCTTACCTCCGCTTACCTCCCCGTCCGCTTACCTCCGCTTACCTCCCCGTCCGCTTACCTCCGCTTACCTCCCCTCCCCGTCCGCTTACCTCCCCGTCCGCTTACCTCCCCTCCCCTCCCCGTCCGCTTACCTCCGCTTACCTCCCCGTCCGCTTACCTCCCCGCCCGCTTACCTCCCCGCCCGCTTACCTCCCCGCCCGCTTACCTCCCCGCCCGCTTACCTCCCCGCCCGCTTACCTCCCCGCCCGCTTACCTCCCCGCCCGCTTACCTCCCCGCCCGCTTACCTCCCCTCCCCATCTACTTACCTCCGTGTCGGTCTGTCTGCCCACTTACCTCCCCTCCCCGTCCGCTTCCCTGCATCCCTGCCTGCTGCTGACCTGAATCAGTGTGTAACTGAGTGAGGGAGTGAGGCTGATGGCTAATGGTACTCTTGTCCTGTCTGATGGTCACTGTGATGCAGCACAGTCCATCTTCAGCCCCAAAGAGGCCAGTTATTTACAGAGTAACACCACATCCCCAGTATTCACTAGACCATTTACTGGCCAAAACAAGCATTCAGCCTACTGTCTAATACCATGCAGGCTTAACCCTCAAACAGTATTTCCTGCTGTGTGTGATCTAGTCTCAAGTCCTGTTCAGTAGGGAGGAAACTGAAAACATTTGGAAATTGAGTGAAGCAGGGAGGTTCAGCCTGCATGTGTCCAATAAGAACAAAGACTAAACATTGTGCTGCGATGTATCCTACTGAGAATGGCCTTGTACATTAGCCCCTGTGCTACCCTGTTCTCTACAGAGCTCTGTGGTGGTCCATTTGTCCAATCATCCTGGACCTTGATTTATTTGATTACCTACATTAGCTGCTGCACTCCCTCTGGTATTCAACCAAACACATGTAGCCTTCTAGCTCCTCAGTGTGATCCTGTGGGCTGGCCAGTGGTTTGTCTCTGGGCTTGGAGCCAAATAACCTGCATCTCCGCAAGTACTCTGACTGCCAATGTGTCACTGACATCCGTCCCAGATTGCACCCCATTCCCGATATAGTGTGCATTTAGAGCCCTGCAGGCCATGGTCAAAAATAGTGCACTACATTGGGAATAGGGTACTATTTGGGACAAACACCTGTGACTGGGCTAATAAATTAGTCTAATAAGTAGTTGCTGCTGTAGGCTGTGTGATGGCGAGGGAGAACATACATTAGTCTTTGTGCCTTCTGGTCTAGGAGAATAACAGCCTTGATACAGGCTACAGTGGTAGAATCTACAGTAACTGTGTATAATGGCAGGCATTTGCCCTCTAAACTACACACTCTTCTCTCAAAGTAACAGCAGAATTGGTACATTACAGCCTTATTCGAAAATTGATTTTAAAAAAAATATATTAAAAAAATGTAATCTAAATATAAAACCCCATAATGACAAAGCAAAAACAGGTTCTGAATTTTTTGCAAAGTTAATAAAAATAAACTGACATCTTTTGCTTTGAGACTTGAGATAAGAAGCATCTGAGGTCCTGTTTCCATTGATCATCCTTGAGATGTTTCTACAACTTGATTGGAGTCCACCTGTGGAAAATTCAATTGATTGGAAATGATTTGGAAAGGCACACACCTGTCTATAGGTCTCCACAGTTAACAGTGCATGTCACAGTAAAAACCAAGCCATGAGGTCGATGGAATTGTCCGTAGAGCTCTGAGACAGGACTGTGTCGAGACACCGATCTGGGGAAAAACATTTCTGCAGCATTGAAGGTCCCTAAGAACACAGTGGCCTCCATCATTCTCAAATGGAAGAAGTTTGGAACCACCAAGACTCTTCTTAGAGCTGGCCGCCTGGCCAAACCGAGCAATCGGGGAGAAGGGTGTTGGTCAGAGAGGTGATCAAGACGGTGGATAAATATTCAGTCATATATAGACTACTCAGAGACCAATCCGGTAGTGAGGTTGCATGGGTTCTAAGCCAGGTGAAAGAGTCTCTCTCTCAGGGTAAAGTGACTAGGCAACAGGATAGATAATACACAGTAGCAGCAGCTTAAGTGGTGTGTGTGTGGGGCATCATGTTGTGTATGTGGGCATGTGTGTTCCCCCTGTCTGTTTGCATACCAAAGCTTGTTTGCTTACATGCTTTGTATTAGAGTTTGATCTGTAGGGAATATGTTAATATTTCCGCAAAAAAGTAAAGTTACTTAAATTACACAAAAACTAAAAACTAAAACTAGTTAATTTAAATAGTTAGTATGCCTCCAACTGAAATGCCTTCCAGCAGGATCTGACAGGGGCCTCCAGTTCTTTTTACTACAGGGACCCCAGCAGGATCTGACAGGGGCCTCCAGTTCTTTTTACTACGGGGACCCCAGAAGGAAATTACAGACTAAATGTATTACATGCTGTATCTCTGGATTTCCACCCTCCCCTCCTCCCTCTCTCCCTCTACCCCCTCCTTCTCACCAGTTGTGCACATACCAGAGAGCAGAAGGTCAATTCTGGTCCAATGAGTTTGTTTGGATGGAGTGATCGTTGTAGGAGCAGACTTTGAATAAGGCTCCACCCCAAATGGCACCCAATTCCCTAAATACAGTAGGGTACTACTTTTGACCATGGCCCATAGGGCATGCATCATATGACTGAGCGCAGCCATACAGTAGCTGAATTTAGTTTCAACAGTAGTGCACAAAATGTCCAGAGTAGCATAGTCTCCTGACAAGGGGTATACCTACTAACATACAGTACTCAACTTTGACATGGTTTTGTACCATTCTGTACAGTACACACTACATCATTTAAGGAGGTGCAGGCAAAGCAAAGCCCAGTACTAAACAAAAAAAACATTTGCATAGAAACATGCCCATTCAACTGGAGCGGGCGCACACACCCCCCAAGCGGACACACGGCGAGGCCCAGGCAGGCACTTGTCTCTACAGGCTGAATTATTCATTTCCTGGTGAAAAGGAGCACAGCGCTCTCCTCTTCTCATACCTCCATTATTGATAAAGAGAAACATTTACACTGGGGGGGGGGGGGGGGGGGGGGGTTGTAAGATAGAGCGAGCAATATAAAGAAAAAGAGGATGGGGTTGTGACTCCAGAGAGACTACAGGAGGATGGACATGTGGTTGTGTTGTGGGCTTTTGTCTGGTTGTTGGCCTGTTCGTGGTTGTTTACAGAGAACCCTGCTCTCCTCAGCCAAATATACTGCTGCTACTGCATGACTCAGTCCCTCTGCTGTTATACTGCTACAGTCTCTACGGATGCGTGGGCCCGGGTCAAACGTAGTGCACTATAAAGGGAATAGGGTGGCATTTGGGACACAACCTACTGCTACAGTACAGTCCACCTCTCCTCTGGGACTGTCTGGCCATGACAGCTTTGTTCTAGCTCCACTAAATTTCAGTCCAGGTCCTCCCTCTGTCGCACGCTTTATCTTTCTAGCTTTGGTCTATCCTTGTTCATCTGGTTCTGGCCTAGTCTTCTCACTCCACCTCATTCCAACCAATACCTCCCCAGGGAGATCCTAGCTAACACAAACCAGACCTCAGATCAGTGTCAGGGGAAACTTCAAGTAGTAACCCCTAAATACAGACTCGGGATCAGTTTCTCAAAACCTTCCCTGGTCTCTTTCTTAATTCTAGCCTTGTCCTACACTTCTTTAGCGAGTCTAGCAGGCTGCCAGCTTCAGCAAAAAAACACCAGTGCCCCAATATATCTCTCACCCAGTCTGTCTGTCGTCTGCCACCATCTCACCTCTAGAATAGAGTTACCATCAATTATACAGGTCTAGGATCACAGGGAGTGGCAGGTGATCAGGTAGACAGACACTACACCAGACAGGTACTTCTCCAAAAGGTTAAGTTATGGACATAAATATACACAATTGCAACTTTATCAAGTGCTGGCCTTTTGTCCTACTCAAAACTGTCTGCATTCTGAGTGTGTGTGTGAGAGAGAGAGACTCCATCCTTCCTGAGCAGTGTAACAATGTGAATATAACAAGGGGATATGTTTGGTTACAGTGTAGGTGTTGAGCTTTGATTCATCTGCTGTATAAAATCAATACTGGGGTTTAATGAGAGATTTCATGACAACACCGCTGTTTGTGTTGTCGACGAGGTGTGAACTGCGGTGTTGCCGCACTCCCTTTTTGCCATCGGTTACATTCAACTTTAATTCACCTTGGGCCGTTTCCCAGCTGCTCTTCCTGCTTTGTCAGAGCCGTCACTCAAACCTAATTACACATGCCCATTGGTCGCCGTCGTGGCTTGAAAGGGTCCGTCCCCCAATCAAAGACACGGGAGACCAATCCAATTGCTGATACTTTTAGAGGATTCAAAGAGTGTACATCAGGAGGTAGACAACCCTGGTCCTGGAAGACAACCCTGGTCCTGGAAGACAACCCTGGTCCTGGAAGACAACCCTGGTCCTGGAAGACAACCCTGGTCCTGGAAGACAACCCTGGTCCTGGAAGACAACCCTGGTCCTGGAAGCTAACCCTGGTCCTGGAAGCTATAGGCTCTTAATGTTTTTGATTTAACTGGCCTGGAAGACCAGGTGGCAATCACTGAACTGATCAATTAGCTAAGTTGGTCAGGGCTGCGTTCAGTATAGAAAAACGTAATAGAACCTTCTATTGAAGTGAAACGGTGCAGGACTGAACAACCAGTTAAACAGGGAGGAGTTGGGAGTTCAAAATGCACCGCTGCCCTTTAAATACGTCAGTCATTACTTCAAGACCCGACACACCTACCGAACGGAGAAAACCTATCTCAGAGTCCGTTCAAGAACGTACAAGAACATTTTGGGAAAACTTGTTGTTCCGTAGAAACCGTTCCACAACATAGCACATATTCAAGCTAACTACACGCACCCCTGGTGTGGTGCCTAGTTGGAACAAAATCCTACAGTACCTGAGGAACACAAGGAACAGGGCTACCTACCACTGGTGTATGTGATATATAGAGTGCATTAAACCACAATCTGTCTGACTGGATCAGGACTCATGCATCAAACCAATGCCTGGCCATATGGCTGGCTAACAGAACACTGACTGAAGGACAGGGTAGTGAACGCTTGGTCAGATATCAGCTGACCGTCTACATCAGAACAGCTGAGGACGACTCTGGCCTGAATTAGAAAGCTAGCCCGTTGGAATGAATCACTGCTGACAAGCAAGGGAGGAGGAAGAAGAGAAGGAGAGAGAGAGACACAGAGACAGAGAGAGAGAGACAAAGGGGTAGAAAGAGTCTTTGTGAAGGAAGTCACAGAACAGTTCCATTGTTCTGCTGTTTCTCTCTGGTCTGTTAGAACCAGTAGACGGATGGGTTCCCTCCTGCCATTGTTCCATTCTGAATAGGTGGCAGGTCACATGAAACCCAGGTAAAGTGATATAAGAAGAGAGGGATGGAGTAAAAGAGAACACAGCCTCCCTTCCTGTATGATCATAAACTGGGTTTAAATAGGAGCTTTAGTTTACATTGTAAGAGAGAATGGTGTGAACCAACCAACAGTCCTATAGCACTTTCAATCAAACACCTCTACAGCACATATAGGGAGTTGGTATGTTACCTACGTCACCATGGTGACTGGCGCTGTGAACACCGTGTCCATCGTGAGCTAGTGAGTTTAAACAGTGTTATTAGTAAAGTAGTCCAAACGTTATTACATCACTGAGGGTTTATTAAAGCAACAATCATTTACCTGCCTCTCTTTGGGCTTTGCACACTGATCTAAGGCAAATGGCAGCACTCTGAAGATCACACAGGAGCAATAGTGCACACGATTACACACAGTCACACACCATCAGGCAGAAACAGTCACCCATCTACCAGTCATTACAGTTGGGAAGGGCTGCCTTTGTTGACTTGTCTGTTCTGTTAAGATTAGATTGAAGGATAGAGAGATGGAGGAGGGGAGAGATTGGATGGGGAAATAGGACACGGTCCCTAAATAGACCCTCTCTCATGGCCCTCCCAGTCCCAGTCATGCTCTGATGCCCTACTACCACAGGACCCATAGACTGTAATCAGTAACACACAGACAGAGGGACAGACAATTGAGGCTGTATTGTGTTGTAGCCTAATCCACCTTTCACTGTTTGTCATTTCTGTTCAAAAAAGGCAAATATGTTCACCCCCCCCCCCCAAAACCTGAAACTATTCATTCCGTTATCACAACTTGTTCTAATTTCAACAGAAAGAGCAACTGCAGAAACTGAACCCTGCCCAAACCGTCACCATCAAACCAAAACTGTTGGTCGTGAAAGTTTGTCTTACTCAGTCAACAACGTTCTCCGTATTTGTGTGGGTAAAAATGAACCACTGGTCTTTTAGGGGAAAGTCCTGTTTCAGTGTGAAGGTCAGATTTCAACAGAAAGTGCAACTGCAGAAACTGAACCCTGCCCAAACCGTCACCATCAAACCAAAACTGTTGGTCGTGAAAGTTTGTCTTACTCAGTCAACAACGTTCTCCGTATTTGTGTGGGTAAAAATGAACCACAGTAACAGGCAGCTATTTTCTACTGACTCAACACAGAAATTACAGATGTCTTCTCGTGTTATAAAATCACACCAAGTGCCACATCAAACGCTAGCTAGCTAATCACACACACTAGCTAATGAGTCAGATCCTCAAAGGAGAGCCAGGGAATGACTGATCCTTCCTTTGAATCTCCATCAGCCCAGGCAGGAATATTCAGATGAACAGCAGCTCTACAGAGAGAGGGAGAGGATGAAGGTCATAGGAAACCTGGAACCAGCTTGTCTGGTGAAATTGTATCTAAAAGTACAAGGGCAAAGTGGCATTCCATATCTCTGTTATCATGCTCTCTGTGCTCCACATGAGCAAAGTAGCATACACACACACACACACACACACACACACAGGAAGGGTATAAGCTTCATCTCTGCATCCTTTAAATTAGGCTGCTTGTTGCGTTTCCCATGAAGGGATTTGAGCGACTGTTAAATTCCAGCTCCTGTGATATTCAGGAGCAGTCATTCCCACTTGGCGTTCCAGGGAGCAGTCATTCCCACTTGGCGTTCCAGGGAGCAGTCATTCCCACTTGGCGTTCCAGGGAGCAGTCATTCCCACCTGGCGTTCCAGGGAGCAGTCATTCCCACCTGGCGTTCCAGGGAGCAGTCATTCCCACCTGGCGTTCCAGGGAGCAGTCATTCCCACCTGGCGTTCCAGGGAGCAGTCATTCCCACCTGGCGTTCCAGGGAGCAGTCATTCCCACCTGGCGTTCCAGGGAGCAGTCATTCCCACCTGGCGTTCCAGGGAGCAGTCATTCCCACCTGGTGTTCCAGGGAGCAGTCATTCCCACCTGGTGTTCCAGGGAGCAGTCATTCCCACCTGGCGTTCCAGGGAGCAGTCATTCCCACCTGGCGTTCCAGGGAGCAGTCATTCCCACCTGGCGTTCCAGGGAGCAGTCATTCCCACCTGGCGTTCCAGGGAGCAGTCATTCCCACCTGGCGTTCCAGGGAGCAGTCATTCCCACCTGGCGTTCCAGGGAGCAGTCATTCCCACCTGGCGTTCCAGGGAGCAGTCATTCCCACCTGGCGTTCCAGGGAGCAGTCATTCCCACCTGGCGTTCCAGGGAGCAGTCATTCCCACCTGGCGTTCCAGGGAGCAGTCATTCCCACCTGGCGTTCCAGGGAGCAGTCATTCCCACCTGGCGTTCCAGGGAGCAGCGTTGATTAGGAGCGGATCTGCCACGCTGATCCCAGATTTCCACCCCAGATCAGAGCCCCATCCATCAGCATAGAGCGAGAAGGTCAGAGGAACTAATTACACACGTGGCAGCTAGTCTCACACACCTAGGCCCGGGCAATGCCCCCAGTGCTCCAGACATCAGAATGACGAGACCCCCCTCCACCTTTTCAGGGAGCAAGAGCAATACATGACCTTCTATGAGTTTCTCAAGTACTGTAAGGAACCCAATACACATAACCTTCTATGAGTTTCTCAGGTACTGTAAGGAACCCAATACACATAACCTTCTATGAGTTTCTCAAGTACTGTAAGGAACCCAATACACATAACCTTCTATGAGTTTCTCAAGTACTGTAAGGAACCCAATACACAGACAGCTGACTACACTTGACGTGATAACATGTCTATCAATGTCTAGTTCAGGCCACAACAAGCCCCTCAATACTACAGTAACGTCAACACTACAGTATAGTATAGTCAACAGCAGTCAATACTACAGTATAGTATAGTCAACAGCAGTCAATACTACAGTATAGTATAGTCAACAGCAGTCATTGGCTTTATGTGACCGGCAATCAATCCTCCAACACCCTGCTCCATTCAGTCAGACTGGACATAGATCACAACCCAGTTGTGCTTTCAACCTAGCCAACGGAATTAGAGGGGAATGAGAGACAGTGAGAGAAATAGATGGAGACAGAGAGAGATGCTCCAGAGTTGAGCAACAGCTGCTGAGCATCACATCTGTTCAGAGCAGAGTCATCAGCAAACAGACTGAAACAGACCCCACGGAGCACTGACAGAGGGAGAGAAGGATGATGAGAGAGAGAGAGATGGAGGAGGGAAATAGCATAGATGGAGATAGAGCCACAGCAACAACCAGCTACTCTGAAATCGAACAGGAATCTAGAAGCACATCTCTTCCTGCCTTTGCCTTCCTCAGCCCTTCACATCCCCCTCTCCCTTCCTTCCTCAATCGCTCGCTTCGTCATGTGAGACTGACAGAACAACAGAGGCCTGTGAGTGTGGAGATGAAAGGCTGGGGGTGGGGCGCATGTGTGTTCTCATGAATGAATGACCCCTCTTGTCGTTCCCCCCCTCACACACTGCCCTATCCTTGACACAATGGCTAAAAACATATACACCATGGGGCAGGAGGTCACACTGTTAGACAAGGGGGAAAATCTATAGATTTACATATCAGGATATTATTTTTTACGTTATATCGTATTGACGGCAGTTGGTTGCACCAAGACTCCAGTATTTGTATAGCTTGTTCGCCATCTTGTTAAATAGGGCGCCAAATTGTTTTCAGCACTTTTCATTTCCATGACTGATCCAAACTCATTTTCTCATGGCTCTCTCGTCTCTCTGCAGCAGACATATGGTGAGAAATATGTTTGGACCATGGAATCGGCACCAAAGTATCGTGATCATATCTTATCGTGAGGTCCCTGCCAACTCCCAGCCCTACTGTGTGTGTCCTTACTGTCCCCCATCTCATGGGTGGTATTATCAAGTGAAACCCACTTCACCTCACATGTCTAATCTCATCTAAGTGCAGGTGAAACTCATGGCCTTATCCCAGCTCCAGCAACAATACTGGGTGTACTGAGCTATAGTGGCCATTACACTGTGAGGAACAGAACACAGTACTAGGAGAGGAACTCATTGTCCAGTCATGTCCGCAAGCCAAATGGCACCCTATTCCTTTTATAGTGCACTACTTTTGACCAAGGCCCCCCGTGTCTATGGCCACAGACTGACAGAGGGCAGCTCTGTAGCAGGGTGCTCTACATCACATAATTTGGCAGCAAATGAAGGGAGAGAGCAGAGTAGTTTATGTTGATATCTCTCCATGGTCCCTGAGCAGAGCAGACTTTACGTTCTATAGTGGGGTAAACAATTGCACTCCTTTGAGCTCTTCAGCTCTCCTCCTCCCCTCTTATCTCTCTCCCTCGTCTCCTCCTCCTTTCTCATCCGCAACCACAAATAACAATCTACCCCACACAGCAGGCCCTTCCAAAATATTTACTCAGTTCTGTTCTGAATACAAAGGCCATTCTCCCACTGCCTCTGATGTCCCTCACACACACACACTCTTACATTTGCTCTCCACTAGTGATGAGGGGAGAATCGATGCGGTTACCTATCGAGATATAATTTGATGATATCGTTTTGACAATATGCCAATATTATTTGTGCACTAGTTGGCTGTACCTGCACCAAAACTCCAGTATGTTTCCTTCATAACTTGTTCTCCATCTTCTTTTTAAATTGGGAGCCAATTTGTTTTCAGCACCTTTATACTTGTTTTATACTTGTTTTCTCAATGTCTCTCTACTTGTCCCTCTGCAGCAGACATACAGTATGGTGAGCAATATGTTTGGAACATCAAATCGCAATACACATTGTATCAGCACCTAAGTATCGTGATAATATTGTATCTTGAGGTCTCTGGCAATTCCCAGCCCTAGGCTCCAGACACACACACACACGTTGGAATTCCTGCGTCTCTAGGCTCTCTCCTGCTGATCACCGCCGACTGTTCTACCACTCTGTTACTGCTCTCTAACGAGGACTGCAGGTACAGTACAGTAGGCCCCCTTGGCTTGTCGTGTGTGTTGCTCACACTCGCTATCCCACACAGACACTTCTAATTTCTCAGTGTTCACACCTCCTTTGTCCTCCATCTCTTCCTGTGCAGCTTGTGCCCTCCCTTTGTCTCTCATCATCCATCTTCACCTCTCTCCTCATCCATCTTCACCTCTCTTTGCCCCTCTTCACTCACCTCCCATCTCTTTTCCCTTCCTCTCTCACACTCCCTCTCCTCCCTTCCTCCCCCGCTCCCCCTCTGACAGTCTCGGTGGTTCCACAGGCAGCACCTGTGTCTCATTACCACCGCTGATGGTGTTGAAATGAGCTTCCCTTTCTCCTCTCTTCCCTATCCCTCTCTCCTCTCGTCTCCCCCTTTAGCTACTGCCAAGGCACATTTATCTCTGTGTGCTGAACAATTATCTACTTCTCGCTTTCCCATCCCTCACTATCTCCTGTCCGTTCAGCCATGGTCGACTGACTTCAGATGGTTGGGTTAGCTACGTGTTCTGATGGTTGGGTTAGCTAGGTGGTTGGGTTAGCTAGGTGGTATGATGGTTGGTTAGCTAGGTGGTTGGGTTAGCTAGGTGGTATGATGGTTGGGTTAGCTAGGTGGTTGGGTTAGCTAGGTGGTTGGGTTAGCTAGGTGGTTGGGTTAGCTAAGTGCTCTGATGGTTGGGTTAGCTAGGTGGTTGGGTTAGCTAGGTGGTCTGATGGTTGGGTTAGCTAGGTGGTTGGGTTAGCTAGGTGGTCTGATGGTTGGGTTAGCTAGGTGGTCTGATGGTTGGGTTAGCTAAGTGGTCTGATGGTTGGGTTAGCTAGGTGGTCTGATGGTTGGGTTAGCTAGGTGGTCTGATGGTTGGGTTAGCTAGGTGGTCTGATGGTTGGGTTAGCTAGGTGGTCTGATGGTTGGGTTAGCTGGGTGGTTGGGTTAGCTGGGTGGTTGGGTTAGCTGGGTGTATCATTCTATGGGGGTTTTGTTAACTCCAGCTACATATGCATGGTATGACAATGCCACCCCTTCATCTAAACCACAACTCGCATCATATATACTGAGTATACATAACATTAAGAACTAGAGGTCGACTGATTATGATTTTTGAATACCGATTATTGGAGGACCAAAAAAGTTGATACCGATTAATCAGGCCGATTTTTAAAAAAAAATGTAATAATGACAATTACAACAATACTGAATTGAACACTTATTTTAACTTAATATAATACATCAATAAAATCAATTTAGCCTCAAATAAATAATGAAACGTGTTCAATTTGGTTTAAATAATGCAAAAACAAAGTGTTGGAGAAGAAAGTCAAAGTGCAATATGTGCCATGTAAAAAAGCTAGCGTTTAAGTTCCTTGTTCAGAACATATGAAAGCTGGTGGTTCCTTTAAACATGAGACTTCAATATTCCAAGGTGAGAGGTTTTAGGTTGTAGTTAATATAGTATTTATAGGACTATTTCTCTCTATACCATTTGTATTTCATATACCTTTGTCTATTGGATGTTCTTATAGGCACTTTAGTTTTGCCAGTGTAACAGTATAGCTTCCGTCCCTCTAGTTAGCACGTGCTAACTAGCTAGCCATTTCACTTCGGTTACACCAGCTTCATCTCGGGAGTTGATAGGCTTGAAGTCATAAACAGCGCCATGCTTGACGCACAACGAAGAGCTGCTGGCAAAACGCACTAAAGTGCTGTTTGAATGAATGTTTACACGCCTGCTTCTGCCTACCACCGCTCAGTCAGATACTTGTATGCTCAGTCAGATTATATGCAACGCAGGATACGCTAGATAATATCTAGTAATATCATCAACCATGTGTAGTTAACTAGTGATTATGATTGATTGTTTTTTATAAGATAAGTTTAATGCTAGCTAGTAACTTACCTTGGCTGACTGCATTCGCGTAACAGGCAGTCTCCTTGTGGAGTGCAACGAGAGTGGCAGGTTGTTATTGCCTTGAACTAGTTAACTGTAAGGTTGCAAGATTGGATCCCCCGAGCTTACAAGATGAAAATCTGTCTTTCTGCCCCTGAACGAGGCAGTTAACCCACCATTCCTAGGCCTTCATTGAAAATAAGAATGTGTTCTTAACTGTTAAATAAAGATTAAATAAAGGGTAGAAAAAAATAAAATAAAACGATTTCCGATTGTTATGAAAACTTGAAATCGGCCATTCCAATTACTCGGTCGACCTCTATTAGGAACACCTACTTTCTCCATGACAGACTGACCAGGTGAAAGCTATGATGTCACTTGTTAAATCCACTTCAAATCAGTGTAAATGAAGGGGAGACAACTGAGACATGGATTGTGTTTGTGTGCCATTCAGAGGGAGAGATGAGGACAAAATATAAGTGCCTTTGAACGGAGTATGGTAGTAGGTTGCAGGCGCACCGGTTTGAGTGTAAAGAACTGCAACGTTGCTGGATTTTTCACTCTCAACAGTGTGCATCAAGAATGGCCCACCACCCAAATGACATCTAGCCAACTTGACACAACTGTGGGAAGCATTGGAGTCAACATGGGCCAGCATCCCTGTGGAACGCCTTCGACACCATGTAGAGTCCATGCCCCGACGAATTGAGGCTGTTCTTAGAGCACAAGGGGGTGCAACTCAATATGAATGTTTTGTACCCTCAGTGTACAGCCGCTTAGCAGAGTGGTCGTCTCACATTCACTAACACCACAAATTCTGATTACACCAAAGATAGTCCTTATGAACAACTGACTTTTACAACACTGGGACATACAAACAAGCTGAGTAGTGTTAGTTCACCTTCCCACGCTGTGAATATTAATTTGTTCTCATTATGTCGCTAAGCTGCGGTTGTCACATTGGACACCGCATAATTATGTCATCAACAAGGGGACGAGACATGTACAGAAAGAGGGGAGAGGAGCTGTGGATGGGAATGCACGCTCTACAATAGACGTGTGAATCAAAGTCTCATTATTATGCTTCAGTCTCTAGAATGAGCTGCAACTCTAGAGCTCTGCCTTATAAAGGCCAGTCCATACTCTAGTTACATTTGGCAGTACTATGAAATCAGCTTTAGTCCTAAGAGAGGACTTGGGAAAGTGTCAATCTTAGAATACTGAAATGGAACTGAACTAACTAACTGATGACATTGACAGAACACTGAAATGACTCAACGAACGCAGGAAGCCATTAGCCAAGTTTAGCTTGACAGGACTGTTCGGCGTCTTTTCACATCCTGCCAGCTACCAAACCCACTCCATCCATGCATCCCTCCATATATACCTTCATTCATCCATCACTCCCTGTGCATGTAAATAAATATAGGCACACACACACACACACACACACACACACACACACACACACACACACACACAGAGAGAGAGAGCTAGAAAATAGGCCAGAAATGGAGAGAAATAAGAGAACAAGAGAGAGGAAGACAGATAGCGAGAGGAAAGAAGAGTTGAGCTGGGAACAGGAAGAAAGATGACAGTGGTTTTGAGGGGAGAGATGGAGTCAGCTGGAAGGAATGAGGGAGGAGCGATAGAGAGGAAGAGAGGGAGCGAGGGAGGGAGCGTGGAAGGGACCTGACTGATGCAGGGAAGAAAGCCAAGGGATTGAGGAAAAGGGTGGAATGGCAGAGAGAAGGGTTATAGCTAGTGAGGACATCAATAATCTATGGCGGATAAAGCTATTCCGTGTTGGGAGGAGAGAAAGAACGAGAAAACGAGAGCGATGCAGAAGTTGGTAGGTGGGGCCTTGGGGACATCTATTTAAAAGAAGAGAAATTAAAAGACGCTTGTGTTCGTTTAGAGAGCAGGGCACGGCACGCCCCCCCCCACCCCCACCCAACACTCCCTTGGAAATGTCTTCTTAAATGTGGGTTTAAAAATCAGAGTTACAGCTCTAATCACGGCTGGCGTCACAGCACATTCCCTCTCTCTTTCTCCATCTACCGTTCTCCCAAGCCCAAAGCCCTCACCCGTCGCAAACATGGAACACACATACACACCAAGTCTCCCCCTAGAGGGGCTGTTGCACGACAGAGCTGAATTCATGAAATCACTGATGGACGGAATCAACTGCGAGTGAGTGAACATAGGGAGGAGAGGAGGAGTAGTGAGAAAGGAGAGGGAGAATTGTTTCCTATAAAAAGACACTGAAAGTTGAGAAATCAGGAAATTGCCCCTAGCTGCCTACAAGGCCAGAACACCCTGGAGGGATCCCAGTGACATGCCTGGCTCTGTACCCCCCAACACCAACACACAGGAACTAAACATACACCACACACACACAAACCAAAGTAGTGCTACCACCAACTAGCCACTTTCTACACCTGTTCCTACAACTTCCATTTCCAACTTCCGCCATCATCCAGAAGGCGAGGTCAGTACAGGTGCATCAAAGCTGGGACTGAGAGACTGAAAAACAACTTCTATCTCAAGGCCACCACTGTTAAATAGCCATCCCTAACACAGAGAGGCTGCTGCCTACATACAGACTGAAATCATTAGCCACTTTAATAATGCCACTTTAATGTTTACATATCTTGCATTACTCATCTCACATGTATATACTGTATCTACAGTATCTTAGTCTATGCCGCTCTGACATTGCACGTCAATATATTTATATATTCCACTCCTTCACTTAGATTTGTGTGTATTAGGTATTTGTGGTAAAATTGTTAGATATTGCTGCACTATCAGAACTAGAAGCACAAGCATTTCACTACACCCGCAATAACATCTGCTAAACACGTTTATGTGACCAATAAAATTTGATTTGAGAGAGAGGTTGACTATTGGTTTAGAGCTCCGCCTTTGGAGCTGGGTAGTCAGACAGCTCTGTCCATTCACACAGACACACAGGTGAGCTGGCCCGGTAGAGGAGGAGGGGAGGAGCTGGCCCGGTAGAGGAGGAGGGGAGGAGCTGGCCCGGTAGAGGAGGAGGGGAGGAGCTGGCCCGGTAGAGGAGGAGGGGAGGAGCTGGCCCGGTAGAGGAGGAGGGGAGGAGCTGGCCCGGTAGAGGAGGAGGAGAGGAACTGGCCCGGTAGAGGAGGAGGAGAGGAACTGGCCCGGTAGAAGAGGAGGGGATGTGGGAGGTGAGCTGGCAAGGTGGAGGAGGGGAGGGAGGAGGTTCCAAGGTACAGGCTGCTCTGTGACACTAGTGGCCATGGGGGAGAGAGGGAGAAGGAAGGGGAAACCAGGGAAGTTAAGGAAAGGAGGAACTGGGGACTTCACTAGGAACACAATGGCAGGCCTGTTTCAATAACAACAGTGTATAATTTACCCACCAATGGCTGGCTGGCCCACAGTACAACAGTAACTTGATATGAATGGAAGTATCTCACATCAAGGAAAGACATGATGCTGTTCTTCAATTCCCCAAATCCAACCTGCTGTAGAACCCAAGCTGGTACATTTAGGGGAAATTACCTGGCTAGACTTCACATCTGTGTATTGTGCTCTATAGCCCTTGTAACAGCACAGCAGTGTCCTGAGAGTGTAATAGGAGTTCTCAGAGGATTGAGTGTGGCCACAGCATCTCTGTGGGACATGTTAGTCCTGATAAAACCATACATCTGTTTCCCTTTCCTCTCCCTCACACAACCTCCCTCCTTCTCTAGGCAATCTGTGATTCAGCCCACCATTGAGCCTGAGGTTCTGTGAATACATTTTGTGTGTGTGTGTGTGTGTGTGTGTGTGTGTTGGAGGGACAGCCGAGTGCCATTCTGCAGCCAGGGTGAGGGAGGGAGGGAGGAGGGAGAGGGCTTGGGAAGATTGTTGGGAAATGTTGTTGCAATGTCACAGCAACTTAACCTTCAAAAACTGCCTTCTGGGACAGGAGCCGGGGAGGGAGGGAGAAAAAGGAACATTGTTAGGAGGCAGAGAGAGACTGCAATATAGAGGCAGCAATACACCATGTTGATAGGAAAGGCACCGTTACAAAACAGTGAGGGAAAAGAAGCAACAAAGAGAGTAGTTTGTACTGACAGGCTTAAAGAGAAACTTCAAGCTTGATGTAGGTGAAAGAGAGGGAATAGAACAGAGAGGTGAGAGAGAGAAGAGAGCAGAGAAAGAAGGGAACCAAAGACATTAAAATTACAGCAGGAGAAATGAGGCAGTGGTGACTCAGGAAAGAGAAGGAGAAAGAGAAAAAAAGAAAGAGGGATGAGGGGAAGGAGGGACGGAAGGAGAGAGGGGCACAGACTAAGACAGGAGCTTACTGAACAGATGGATCAATTACAAGGACCAAATTACAGAGAGGAGGAAGTTAAGAAGCTACTCAGAGGAAATCAACAGAGAGAGACAGAGAGCGAGACAGAGCGAGCGAGCGGGCGGGAGACAGAGCGAGCGAGCGGGCGACAGAGCGAGCGAGCGAGCGGGCGGGAGACAGAGCGAGCGAGCGAGCGGGCGGGAGACAGAGCGAGCGAGCGGGCGGGCGGGAGACAGAGCGAGCGAGCGGGCGGGCGGGAGACAGAGCGAGCGAGCGGGCGGGCGGGAGACAGAGCGAGCGGGCGGGAGACAGAGCGAGCGAGCGGGCGGGCGGGAGACAGAGCGAGCGAGCGGGCGGGCGGGAGACAGAGCGAGCGAGCGGGCGGGCGGGAGACAGAGCGAGCGAGCGGGCGGGCGGGAGACAGAGCGAGCGAGCGGGCGGGCGGGAGACAGAGCGAGCGAGCGGGCGGGCGGGAGACAGAGCGAGCGAGCGGGCGGGCGGGAGACAGAGCGAGCGAGCGGGCGGGCGGGAGACAGAGCGAGCGAGCGGGCGGGAGACAGAGAGCGGGCGGGAGACAGAGAGACAGCGAGCGGGCGGGAGACAGAGAGACAGCGAGCGGGCGGGAGACAGAGCGAGCGAGCGGGCGGGCGGGAGACAGAGCGAGCGAGCGGGCGGGCGGGAGACAGAGAGCGGGCGGGAGACAGAGAGCGGGCGGGAGACAGAGAGACAGCGAGCGGGCGGGAGACAGAGAGACAGCGAGCGGGCGGGAGACAGAGCGAGCGAGCGGGCGGGCGGGAGACAGAGCGAGCGAGCGGGCGGGCGGGAGACAGAGCGAGCGAGCGGGCGGGCGGGAGACAGAGCGAGCGAGCGGGCGGGCGGGAGACAGAGCGAGCGAGCGGGCGGGCGGGAGACAGAGCGAGCGAGCGGGCGGGCGGGAGACAGAGCGAGCGAGCGGGCGGGCGGGAGACAGAGCGAGCGAGCGGGCGGGCGGGAGACAGAGCGAGCGAGCGGGCGGGCGGGAGACAGAGCGAGCGAGCGGGCGGGCGGGAGACAGAGCGAGCGAGCGGGCGGGCGGGAGACAGAGCGAGCGAGCGGGCGGGCGACAGAGCGAGCGAGCGGGCGGGCGACAGAGCGAGCGAGCGGGCGGGCGACAGAGCGAGCGAGCGGGCGGGCGACAGAGCGAGCGAGCGGGCGGGCGACAGAGCGAGCGAGCGGGCGGGCGACAGAGCGAGCGAGCGGGCGGGCGACAGAGCGAGCGAGCGGGCGGGCGACAGAGCGAGCGAGCGGGCGGGCGACAGAGCGAGCGAGCGGGCGGGCGACAGAGCGAGCGAGCGGGCGGGCGACAGAGCGAGCGAGCGGGCGGGCGACAGAGCGAGCGAGCGGGCGGGCGACAGAGCGAGCGAGCGGGCGGGCGACAGAGCGAGCGAGCGGGCGGGCGACAGAGCGAGCGAGCGGGCGGGCGACAGAGCGAGCGAGCGGGCGGGCGACAGAGCGAGCGAGCGGGCGGGCGACAGAGCGAGCGAGCGGGCGGGCGACAGAGCGAGCGAGCGGGCGGGCGACAGAGCGAGCGAGCGGGCGGGCGACAGAGCGAGCGAGCGGGCGGGCGACAGAGCGAGCGAGCGGGCGGGCGACAGAGCGAGCGAGCGGGCGGGAGACAGAGCGAGCGAGCGGGCGGGAGACAGAGCGAGCGAGCGGGCGGGAGACAGAGCGAGCGAGCGGGCGGGAGACAGAGCGAGCGAGCGGGCGGGAGACAGAGCGAGCGAGCGGGCGGGAGACAGAGCGAGCGAGCGGGCGGGAGACAGAGCGAGCGAGCGGGCGGGAGACAGAGCGAGCGAGCGGGCGGGAGACAGAGCGAGCGAGCGGGCGGGAGACAGAGCGAGCGAGCGGGCGGGAGACAGAGCGAGCGAGCGGGCGGGAGACAGAGCGAGCGAGCGGGCGGGAGACAGAGCGAGCGAGCGGGCGGGAGACAGAGCGAGCGAGCGGGCGGGAGACAGAGCGAGCGAGCGGGCGGGAGACAGAGCGAGCGAGCGGGCGGGAGACAGAGCGAGCGAGCGGGCGGGAGACAGAGCGAGCGAGCGGGCGGGAGACAGAGCGAGCGAGCGGGCGGGAGACAGAGCGAGCGAGCGGGCGGGAGACAGAGCGAGCGAGCGGGCGGGAGACAGAGAGACAGCGAGCGGGCGGGAGACAGAGAGACAGCGAGCGGGCGGGAGACAGAGAGACAGCGAGCGGGCGGGAGACAGAGAGACAGCGAGCGGGCGGGAGACAGAGAGACAGCGAGCGGGCGGGAGACAGAGAGACAGCGAGCGGGCGGGAGACAGAGACAGCGAGCGGGCGGGAGACAGAGACAGCGAGCGGGCGGGAGACAGAGAGACAGCGAGCGGGCGGGAGACAGAGAGACAGCGAGCGGGCGGGAGACAGAGAGACAGCGAGCGGGCGGGAGACAGAGAGACAGCGAGCGGGCGGGAGACAGAGAGACAGCGAGCGGGAGACAGAGAGACAGCGAGCGGGAGACAGAGAGACAGCGAGCGGGAGACAGAGAGACAGCGAGCGGGAGACAGAGAGACAGCGAGCGGGAGACAGAGAGACAGCGAGGGAGAGACATGGAGTAGGAGGACGGAAGATAAGTAGGAGGCATGGAGGGAGAGTGAGACATGGAGAAAGAAAAGCAGAAAGAGAGAGGGTGGGATAGAGCTACAGGAGGTAGATTGGATTCATTAGTTAGAGGGCTGGCAGAGGGCAGAAGGATAGAGGAATAGGAGTCAGAGACCCCACTGTGGCTGTGCAAGATGGATGGGATCAGCTATAGTGTGTGTGTGTGTGGGTGGGGGTGGGGGTGTGTGTGTGGGGGGGGGGGGGGGGTCATTCAACACATAATTCTATTTAGATGAAGTGCCAAGACTCTCTGTAGTAAACAAACACTTTGGTACACCCTGTTGACAAAACCCAGTGAGAGGAAAAGGCCAACCTGTCACTCCAGTCTCCTCCTATTCTGCTTTCTACCAGTCCTGGTGGCTGCAATGAATCTCAATGGTGATCATTCAGATAGGCTCGTCTTTTGTAGAAATTCGAGCTGCAAAAGGTCATCATGAGGTTTGCTTTGGGTGGCAGTTGCATAACTACACTGTAATTGACAGAGGTGACATCTCAAATGGCACCTTATTCCCAAATATAGTGCACACTTGACTAGGACCCATAGGTCTCTGGTTAAAATGAGTACACTATATATGGAGCCACTTGGGATACACACAGAACAAGCCAAACAGAGCTGGTAAGGATGATAGCTGTGGGCATCAGTGTGTTGTGACTAATCAGAAATGCAGTCTGCCAACGGCCATCTTCCCTTTAATGTTTCTGAGATTCAGAAGAACATGGGGAAATAGAAGACAACACAGAGGGTAATATATGTTTCGTCTTGAACCATTTAAACATTACTGAATGTTCTGTTCCTGCTCCACTCTTATCTCTGATAAAAATGTCCCACACTAAATAAACTCCCACTCCACTGCCTAAATGTCTTCCCTGCCTGTAGCCCAGTAATACGGTGTGTCCTGTCTCCTGCTCTGAATAACTACTTCCCACCAATCTAAAAGCACTGGATTGGTGGGGGCATGGGGTAATGGGAGTTTACACCATATTTCTTATACCAGTCATTTCCAATCAGGGAAGGGAACACGTGCACACTTTGGGAAGAAGGAGCGATAACTGGGACATTAAATTCTTCACCATCAACAGCCCAGAGTAGAATGTGATCATGTGGTTGGGTCTTGGGAGTGTCACCGTAAACAAGGTTCTCCCCCAGCCCCGTCTCTGTCTGTCCAGACAGGCTGGTAAGTGTGATTTTGACATGACCTTCTCAAACTGAGCTGTACAGAGATGCAGAGAAAAAGGCAACTGGGGGTGTAGAAGTGAGAGGTTGTGACATCACGGATAACATACAACACACTATGAAAAAACAAAGATGTGAAAAAGAGAGAGAGAACGGGAGAGCAAAGGTGGTGGTAACTGTCAAACTGACTTGGACACACAGACCGAGAGCCGTCAGCGCGAGACCTACATCTGTTCAATAAAACATATGGAACCTGGTCGATACAGGATCAATAACACAAACCACGCTCTACATCTGGACACATTAAGGTGACTGCTAATGACAACGGAAACGCGTGTCTGTCCATGTGTGTAGCTTGGACAATGTCAAGGCCTCAAGTGCCATACACATCTGCTGAGTGTCAAGACAGAGGATTTTACAGATGGAGAAGGAGGAAGGTGAGAGGGAAAGACGAGAAGTGTGTGAGGAGAAAGATGTTAAGAAGAGAGAAAGGTTAGGGATAATTGGCCCAACTCCATCAGTGATAGCTGGGTGTCACTGTTAAAGTGTCAGAGGGATGATGCTAAATTACAAATGAGCAGATCCTGCCCCCCTATCCCTCTCCTCCAAATCCCCTTATCCCTGTGCCAAGTTGCCACTGTGAGGAATTTAAAAGTATGATGTCATCCCCCACTAACGCTGCCCCCTTCATTCCAACTGCACCCACCCCTCTAGGCCCTACTACCCCCCCCCCCCCCCAGCCCCCTTAACCAGCAGCAGAGTCCTAGTGCTTTGGTTGGTGGATGGGGTCCAGTGGTGTAAAGTACTTAAGTAGTACTTTAAAGTATTTTTTCTTAAGTTGTTTTTTGGGGTATCTGTACTTTATATTTTTGACTACTTTTACTTCCCTACATTCCTTAAGAAAATATTGTTATTTTTACTCCATACATTTTCCCTGACACCCAAAAGTATGTTACATTTTGAATGCTTAGCAGAGCAGGAAAATGGTCTAAATCACACACTTAGCAAGACAACATCCCTGATGATCCCTTCGGTCTCTGATCTGGCATAAATAAGGAATTTGAAATTATTTTTTACTTTAGATAGTTAAAACCAAATCCTTTTAGACTTATTCAAGTAGGATTTTACTGGGTGACTTTCACTTTTGTCATTTTCTGTTAAAAGGTATCTTTACTTTTACTCAAATATGACCCCCAATGACCTCAGCAGAGCTATGTTTTTGTAAACCCTTCCACTCCCATTCATCTTAGTGGCATTTGGCATTCCTTAAAAAGGGGGGAGGGGGTTCTAATTCTTCTCCCTTTGATTGGATGGTAGGCCTCCAATCTGGCAACACTGCCAGGCAAACACAAACACTCCCAGTGGGGATCTCTGTAAGATCTCATCGTGGGCAGGGACTGGGAGACGAGTCAGAATCGAGGGAAAGATGAACGGAGCAAAGTACTGAGAGATCCTTGATGAAAACCTGCTCCAGAGCGCTCAGGACCTCAGACTAGGGCAAAGGTTCACCTTCAACAGGACAACAACCCTAAGCACACAGCCAGGTGTGCAGGTGTGGCTTCAGGACAAGTCTCTGAATGTCCTTGAAAGGCCCAGCCAGAGCCCGGACTTGAACCTGATCTAACATCTCTGGAGAGACCCAAAAATAGCTATGCAGCTACTCTCCCCATCCAACCTGATAGAGCTTGAGAGGATCTGCAGAGAATAATGGGAGAAACTCTACAAATACAGGTGTGCCAAGCTTGTAATGTCGTACCCAAGAAGTCGAGGCTGTAATCGCTGCCAAAGGTGCTTCAACAAAGTACTGAGTAACGAGTCTGAATACTTATGTAAATGTGATATTTCTGTTTATTTTATACATTTGCAAAAATGTATAAAACCTGCTTTTGCTTTGTCATTATGGGGTATTGTGTGTAAACGATTTAATACAGTTTAGAATAAGGCTGTAACGTAACAAAATGTGGAAAAGGTCAATGGGTCTGAATACTTTCTGAAGGCACTCTATATGTAGGCTACTGAGCTGATGCTTTAAGCACTACAATTAAAAATTAAGACAAATTACTGCCTACTGCTCTTCGCAGATTCTGCCATTAGGCTCCTAAAGTTCCCGGTAATAGGCGACACCAGTGGTCGGCATCCTTTTCCATTTGTAGTGTCAAGTTTATCGTACCATTTCTACTGATCTGCGTGCCAGTTATGATTTCTATATAAACAGTTTCATGTCATTTATAATAAAGTCTACATATCTCAAAATCAATGTCAGGTAGAAAATATCCAGAAAAACAAATACCTTAAAAATTACTTTGAGAAGCTACACAGTGATGGTGAGTTAAGACAAACAGAAATATTAGCCTATCAGATCCCAAAATGGTGACATTTATAAGACTACATTTGCATGCAGGCCAGGGAGCCTAGGCCTACTTCTATGTACAATCAGGTGGGTGTCCTTACTCAAGATTGACAGGGAGCTCCACACAAGACACTGAATAAATTGATAACTCGTAAATGGAATGAAATAAACCAAAACTCTCAAGTGTAGCCTAGGTTGTACACTCTACAATGTGTCCACTCCTCCAATGACAAGACTGTAGTAGTAATTATAATACATTAACAGTAATTACCCTAACCAAACAAACATTGTAGATTAGAAATGATGGGAATTAACCCCGCAGCCTCCGCAATGGATTAGTCCACTGAGACAGCCGTGAATCAGACAGGTGTCTCGTGTGCCATACATTTAACATATTTGCCCCTGCTTGTCTGAAAAACCAAACTATCGTCCAGTCGACTAAATGGGGTCAGCCCTACACAGCATAGCCTCATATTACACGCCCTCATTTATCACTAGCTAGCGGTGTGCCGACAATTATTGCTCCTGCATCCCAATCCAATAGCAAAACGTACAATTCAGTGACAAGAACTGTTGCTGATCGCTCTCTCTCTCTCACACACTTGCACTCTCACTCGCTCGCACTCGCATGCAAACTCTCTAGAATTATCCATATTGTCTAATGATGTTTGTTAAATCAACAACAAGCTAGTCTGGCCTTCGATTTAAAGAAAATATGTTCACAGAGAAAATAACTCTCCACATGCATTGATTATAGACGCACACACAAATCAATAAGCTCTATGGCTTGACTTACTGTAGTAGGTCTTTTCATTCTATGTGGAATGTAGTTCATTGATGAACTGTTATAAACTGCCATAAAATGAGGATTGAATTAGAATTCCATGGAGGCAGCAGAGTCAGGGCCACAGGTGTTGGGCACCGTCCACACACACACACTTAGTATTACATTCACGACTCCATTGGGCTGTAAACTAAAAACACACATTTATGTCTGAATCAACTGAGGTTTACTGGTGATGAGGGCAACTATTGATCTACGCTAAACAGGCCCTGCAGTGAGTGAGAGAGTGAGAGAGAGTGAGAGAGAGTGAGAGAGAGTGAGAGAGTGAGAGAGACAGGGCCAGTGATGAATCGATACTAAAAGCAGTCAAAGCAAGGCTAATGAACACACACCTGACCTTCTCCCAATCCCCATGGCATTTGCAGCTCTATAGCAGAGGGGCGAGGACACCTCGTTAACATAACACCTGGAGCATACAGACATTCATTGACAAGTTCACACATTCAAAAAAAGGTTGCTTTTCCAATTTGAAATGAGACTAGTCTATTTCTGCAGCGTTGTTTTTGCTGTGCTTGTCTGGGAAGAAACATTGATTTAGATAAGAATGTTTCAATTATATTCTCCCATTCCTCTAAAAAAAACATTTCACATGATTTTATCCGTGGAATATCACATCTTTCTCCCCTCCTCCCCCTCTCAGAAACCCATAAACAGCGTGGCCTTGAGGACAGAGCGAGGGGGAGAGGAGGGAGTGTGTTTGAATAAACCAATAACTAACATCACTCACACAGGAACATGAACGACAAGAGAACAAGGGCCCCTGTATGTACTGGGTCTGGCAGGCGGGGGGAGGGAGGGAGGGAGGGAGCTCAAGTGATGGTGGGACAATCAGTTGTTCATTCAGTCCTATAAACCAACTGACCTACCAACCAATGGACTGACTCTGAAACACAATCCTCAGCCTGCACTGTCTCTGCATCATTCTAAAGAAGCCACCTGTTCCCAAATGGCCGAAGAGACCCATCAGGAGGATCTCAAGTGTCTTCACTGCTGGTCACTGCACAAAGTCAATTTGGCCTAATGTCACATTTCTCTCTTCTTCCAAAAGCATGTGACTGTAGCCTGCTCTCTCTCCTGACCCTGCCAGCCCACCAGTCGCTCTCACACGCACACCAACGCCGTTTACTCAGCCGTAAAGACGACGTAACCAGTCACAGCTGACCCCATAGCCCTATTTCAATATAAAACACCATGGCAACGGGGTTCAAGCCCTCCTGACCCACATAGGACCTGCACCTCGTTAGGGGGTATTACAGTGTGGTTTTTGGGCTCAAAGTGGAATCCCATCCATTCTCTACTACATGTCTTTTATTGATTGTTTTCATACTATAGAAGCCTACCTTAATTAAAAACAAATGTAACTCCCTGTTATTACACTGTAAGCTGGGTTATGAGACTATATTAAATTGAAATGGATGACAACTGAACTAAGCCTACCTTCCTCTACTAAGCTATTGAAACTCTGTATGGTCATATCCTTAAAAACAAGATTTTCTTGGCTTAGCAGAGAACAGAAAACATTTTACAACAACCATTCTCCCACAAAAAAACCCACACAAACAAGGCCTGAACATTGTCGTGTAAGAGGCTCTTTCTGTAAAATCAATAAAGTGAAGAGGGAGTTGTGTACACTTGAACTGGTTAAACCAGCATTTTCTCTGGTAAATATGAACCTTTTGTTTTGTTTGACAACGTTTTCCTTCCCCTTAATTGCACTAGATGTTCTGTAAATATGGATTTGGGCTGAAAAAGGTCCACACCATAAATAAATCAGAAAGTAAAATACATTTCTGGGCCGGATGATATTATTATTATTATTATTATTATTATTATTATTATTATTGTGTTATGAACAACAATGCTCCCGAGTGACGCAGAGGTCTAAGGCACCGCATCACTACAGACCCTGGGTCGATCCCGGGCTGTATCACAACCAGCCGTGATTGGGAGTCCCATAGTGCGGCGCACAAATGGACCAGCGTTGTACGGGTTAGGGCTTGGCCGGGGGAGGCCGCCATTGTAAATTAAGAATTTGTTCTTAAGTGACTTGCATAGTTAAATAAAGGTTAAATTTTAAAAAATCAAATTAAACCAACTACAGCAGGCAGTACAGTAGGCCTCGGCTAGGCCACTACCCTCTCTTTCTGTGGCACTAAAGTTTCCTTAGACAGTGTTGACTTTTTTGTCCGTGGGAAAATAAAAAATATAGAGGTCTGGATTAAATTGCCACTACAAATAAATGAATTTAGAGATTTACATTTGTTTGGGCTAACTTGCCTGATCACTCTGCAAGTATATCACCTGGGAACATGAAGAGCAGTGTGCGGTGTATTCCTTTTTATTAGCCATGTTCGCTCCCCACTGACACATATTTTTTTTAAGACTATTAAACTGAATGTCTAGAATGAGTATTATGATGCATTTACATGACACTACAACATTCTATGGCAGCCATGTTAGCCCAAAAATCCACTCAAACTCTAATTTAGCTTTTTTTCTTCCATTAGTCCACTGTTGATGCAGTCCCAAAATGTTTTGCATGTCAGGTGTAAAGTAGTGAAAATATTGGACTTTCAAGAAGCACAGTGTCGCCGGCCATATCATCATGCAGATGCAAAATACATCATATGATGCAAAACGCATCATCATGGTTTTGTGGCTGGTGACACTATGTCCAATATCCTGAAACCTGACTGCTGACATGAAAAACACTAAATGATAGTTTAAGTGGATTTTCCCTTTAACATGATATGGTAAATATTTAAACAATACTATGTAACTGAATGTCTTGAATTAGAACCATATTCAATATTCTCAGTTGGTCCAAGTAATTATAAACTGGGTGGTTTGAGCCCTGAATGCTGATTGGCTGAAAGCCGTGGTATGTGGTTGTATACCAAGGGTATGACAAACATGTATTTTTACTGCTCTAATTAGGTTGGTAACCAGTTTATAATAGCAATAAACCACCTTAGGGGTTTGTGGTGTAGGCTGCGTGCGATGGCGGTCTAGTTATCTTATAAGGGCTGTATCCAGGCACTCCGCGTTGCGTCGTGTGAAAACAGCCCTTAGCCGTGGTATATTGGCCATATACCACATCCCTCGGGTATTATATATGGATCTGGGAACAGGTGTTTATTTAAAATACACAGGCCACAAGGACTCTATCAAATGCGACTCTGCAGCCTCAATCATTTTATGGCGTTGGTGGCAACTAGGCTACACCCTGTTGCTGCACTGTTTACATTAAAAGCTATTTCAAACCCAATGTATGTGTTGTGAACTGGAACTAATCGAGGATGATGTGTCAGATAGAGGAAAGAAAAGGCGCAGGGGGACGTAAGGAATTGAAGGAGAAGCGTGGTCCTGGGGAAAGAGGATCAAGGACACGCAACAGCGCTAGGGTTGTATTTGGAAAAGAACAAGTGACAATGCACCTGCTGGCACCAGGAAGAAAAATATACTTTGATTGCCAACTGAACCACACCTTAGCAAAAACACCGCGTAGCCTACTTTACGCCGAAACTCATGTTACCGAGGGAGTGTCACGGTCAGAAAATAGTCTAGTCAAATTAGTTAGGGACAAGTAGACTGTTTATTCAATTTATTTCACAACCGTAAAAAGGAAAATGTTATCGTAAAAAAAAACATGTCAAGACCTAGTGTACACCTGAACGTTGATTGGATCGTAACTGAAACCTCCCCGGCAGGTAACGCAACCAAACGAACCATGCTAAAAGTAGAAGATAACAATTAGCTTAGGCTGCTGGTGAATGTCCATGGTGGTTTTTGAAATATGTTCTTCTTACCTTGAAAAGTCAGCAACGTGACCACGCTGAACAGTCCGATGATTTTTGTGAAGTCATGCCTATTCCGAGCGTCCTCTCTCGCCATGCTGTCTGTGCTGATTAAAATGAATTTTATATCGTTGGTAAAACAAAACCTATATCCGTGTCTTTTCCCGGTTTGAACTTAATCCTGAACTAATCACAAGTCAATAATTCAAACCGTTAGTTTTCAAACGTCCTTCACTGACTGCGCTTCTGTCGGAGCCCGTTAAAATGAATACAAAAATCCTATCCAATTGGTCCAAGCGATGCTGACAAGAAACTCACAAATGTATATTGCTCTGGTAGCTAAAAAGGTGGTTTGGATTGCGTGTGCTCTACCAACTATTTCCACACTGCGGAGAGATCTCTACTGGGTGACTGGTTGTGATGTCATAGACTATCCCTAGGCAACGTCACAGTTCCTTGAAATCAAACGATATGTGGCTGGAAGTTTGGAAACTCCCTGAAGTATGACAATCTTTAGGAATTATACTTTTTTAAAGATTGTGTTATCCAAAACGGAAACCTTGTTGATTTCCAGCACTGACTGGACAACACGGTTAATAGGGCGCACACCTACATTTGGCGAGCTGTCTGTCTTGCCTGTATTTTACAAAAAAAATAAACTAGGCATATTCGTCAATGTACCCTCTTCAGTTTTCTACTGTCTTTTGATTGGAAATTACATTTTTTAGATGGACGCTACAAACTTCAAGTTTTGATTTAGAACAAAAATAATCTATCCGTAATGTGTTGGCTAATTTATGGGAAAGTACACCTTCTCCAATATTTTACACTGATTAGGTCAATTGTAATACATGTACCATAGAATTACCTACTTCGAGGCACAGTAGCCCAGCAGTGGTGGGTAATGAGGCAAAGGGATGATTATAGCGCCCTCTGCTGTTTGGCTCTAACGTCCCACAATCATGACACAGTTTACTAAAAGTGTCGCAATAAAATAAACACTGGAACAAACGTTACAATCCAATAACCACTAACATTAGTGTCACAATCAACATATTTGACTCAGATGTCACAGTCAAATAACCACTGACGAAGACCAGAGATCACAATCAAATGACCACCCTCAGGTGTGATTCTAAAGACCTTGATTAGCTCAATCAGGTGTGTTAAAACAGGGCTGGAACTACAGCTTGCAGACCCAGATCAGATCTCTAGGTTGGGGTTAGTCACCCCTGCACCCACTAATCAAAAAACACAATTTTCTTATTGTCCACCAAAGCAACATAGGAAAGCCATATTATCCTGCAGCTTTAAGGCTAATCTGTACGTCCATGTGTTTTACAGGCGTGCAGAGGACACTTGTTCATTGTTATTACCTCCTTCTCATCCCATATTTCACTCTTTGCCCTTAACCTCTCATTTCCTCTCCTCTACTCTCCTCTCCTCTGTCAGTCCACAATTGTCACCTCTGAATTCTCACAATCTCTTTTCACTTTCTATACTCTGAGCCCTTCTCCTAGCCATGTAGGGACCTAACTCATTTTCCCTCTGGCCGATGTTATGTCTGGATTTGATCACTCTAACCTCTCCTCGTATTGTCCCTCACTTTCTTTGTCCCGCCCTTGTCTTTCACTCCTCTCTCTTTGTTTTCCTGTCACCCTGTCCTGGGGTTGCCTGTGGGTCTGTGACTAGGATAGTGGAGTTCATAGTTGTCTGGTATTAGCTCATTGGCAGCACTCATTAAACTGAGCCAGAGCTTAGAGTGATTATTTATCCATGAGGGAGGAGATCAGTACTACCATGCTCTCTCTCTCGCCTCTCTCTCAATTCAATTTAAGGGCTTTATTGGCATGGGAAACATATGTTAACATTGCCAAAGCAACTGAAGTAGATAACAAAAAATAAAAATGAACAGTAACATTACACTCACAGAAGTTACAAAATTAATTTATCTCTATCTATCTATCTATCTATCTCTCTCTCTCTCTCTCTCTCTCTCTCTCTCTCTCTCTCTCTCTCTCTCTCTCTCTCTCTCTCTCTCTCTCTCTCTCTCTCTCTCTCTCTCTCTCTCTCAATTCAATTCAATTCAATTCAATTCAAGGGCTTTATTGGCATGGGAAACATGTGTTAACATTGCCAAAGCCGTCAGTCTCTCTCTCTCTCTCTTTCTCTCAATTCAATTCAATTCAATTCAAGGGCTTTATTGGCATGGGAAACATGTGTTAACATTGCCAAAGCCAGTCTCTCTCTCTCTCTCTCTCTTTCTCTCAATTCAATTCAATTCAATTCAAGGGCTTTATTGGCATGGGAAACATGTGTTAACATTGCCAAAGCAAGTGAGGTAGATAATATATAAAGTGAATATATAAAGTGAAATAAACAATAACAATTAACAGTAAACATTACACATACAGAAGTTTCAAAAACAATAAAGACATTACAAATGTCATATTATATATATATATATACAGTGTTTTAACAATGTACAAATGGTTAAAGGACACAAGATAAAATGAATAAGCATAAATATGGGTTGTATTTACAATGGTGTTTGTTCTTCACTGGTTGCCCTTTTCTCGTGGCAATAGGTCACAAATCTTGCTGCTGTGATGGTATACTGTGGAATTTCACCCAGTAGATATGGGAATTTATCAAAATTGGATTTGTTTTCGAATTCTTTGTGGATCTGTGTAATCTGAGGGAAATATGTCTCTCTAATATGGTCATACACTGGGCAGGAGGTTAGGAAGTGCAGCTCAGTTTCCACCTCATTTTGTGGGCAGTGAGCACATAGCCTGTCTTCTCTTAAGAGCCATGTCTGCCTACGGCGGCCTTTCTCAATAGCAAGGCTATGCTCACTGAGTCTGTACATAGTCAAAGCTTTCCTTAATTTTGGGTCAGTCACAGTGGTCAGGTATTCTGCCGCTGTGTACTCTCTGTGTAGAGCCAAATAGCATTCTAGTTTGCTCTGTTTTTTTGTTAATTCTTTCCAATGTGTCAAGTAATTATCTTTTTGTTTTCTCATGATTTGGTTGGGTCTAATTGTGCTGCTGTCCTGGGGCTCTGTAGGGTGTGTTTGTGTTTGTGAACAGAGCCCCAGGACCAGCTTGCTTAGGGGACTCTTCTCCAGGTTCATCTCTCTGTAGGTGATGGCTTTCTTATGGAACGTTTGGGAATCGCTTCCTTTTAGGTGGTTATAGAATTTAGCGGCTCTTTTCTGGATTTTGATAATTAGTGGGTATCGGCCTAATTCTGCTCTGCATGCATTATTTGGTGTTCTACGTTGTACACGGAGGATATTTTTGCAGAATTCTGCGTGCAGAGTCTCAATTTGGTGTTTGTCCCATTTTGTGAAGTCTTGGTTGGTGAGCGGACCCCAGACCTCACAACCATAAAGGGCAATGGGCTCTATGACTGATTCAAATATTTTTAGCCAAATCCTAATTGGTATGTTGAAATTTATGTTCCTTTTGATGGCATAGAAGGCCCTTCTTGCCTTGTCTCTCAGATCGTTCACAGCTTTGTGGAAGTTACCTGTGGCGCTGATGTTTAGGCCAAGGTATGTATAGTTTTTTGTGTGCTCTAGGGCAACAGTGTCTAGATGGAATTTGTATTTGTGGTCCTGGTGACTGGACCTTTTTTAGAACACCATTATTTTGGTCTTACTGAGATTTACTGTCAGGGCCCAGGTTTGACAAAATCTGTACATAAGATCTAGGTGCTGCTGTAGGCCCTCCTTGGTTGGTGACAGAAGCTCTCTCTCTCTCACAGTATCTCTGGTTTCTATCACTCACCCTGTCACTACTTCTCTTTCTGTTGCTACTTTCTATTTTTTCCTGTATTTTCCAATTTCTCATACTGTCATACATCTTTCTCTTTTCCTCATTTATCTCCCCCTCTTTCTCTCCATTGTCCAGTCTTTCTCTTTCTCCCACACCCTTCCCCTCTTCCCTCTCTCCCATGCCTCTCTCTCTTTCCTTCTCTCCCCTCTCTCCCCTTCAGCTCAGTGGTAATTAAGAGTGTATCTGGTAATGGAGTAATGGAGCTCAGAGGAGCTGATAGCACCGTTAGCTTAATTAAACACATTTTTGGGATGTAAAGACATTTAGCCCAGGGGTTCCACTGCTCCCACTATAACCCAAACTCTTTATCTCTCTAACTTCCTCGTTACCTCTCTCTGTCTTTCTCCCTCACGTTCATTCTGTCCATCTCTTCCTCTCTGTCTCTCCCCCTTTATGGATCTTTTTCCCTTTCTCACTGTCACATATACTGTACGTGTTTGTTCCTTTTGTCGTTCTCCAACCCCAGGTTTGAGGTCATCATATGGATTTTATCCCAATTCAAGTTCTTCCCTCTCTGTTCAAGAACATAAACAGTACAGTGACTGAGCTGCAGCATGAGTTTACATCATCATGTGTGTGTGTGTGTGTGTGTGTGTTGCCTGTGTGCGTGTTTGTGTTTCTGTGCTAGCCTTTTCCCCCTGTGCCAGTCCTATAAGTGTTTATCAGTCACCAACAGACTACCAGTCAGTGGACACAGTGACACTCTCTTCCTGAACACTATCAAGGTTTTGGATGGGTCGTATCCTGTTCAAAGCAAAGGCACAAGTTTGGCCCCAAATTGCACCATATCCCCTATATAGTGCACTACTTTTGACCAGTCATATTGGCCCTGGTCAAAAGTAGTGCATTAAATAGGGTATAGGATGCCATTTGGAACGCACCCACATTCCCTGTTAATGACAATTATAGAATACAGAAATGTTACTAGTAAACTGGAGATGAGAAGGGTGTTGTTGTTTGTGGTGGTGGGTGCTAGTGGAGAGTGTGTGTGGGTCTGTGTGTGAGTTGACTTTACACCTGCTTGGCTGCCTCCGCTTGGACCATGGAGTTTAGATGGCTCCTCTTTGTTCTTATTTCTTCTTCAGCGATGCTCATCACTCAATCTGACACGACCACTAAAGGTATGGTGAAATTTGAACCATTGATAGATGACATCGCACAAATTTCCTTCACTTGCAAGTATTCTCTGTTATGACTGGGTTACTCACTCGTTTTGAAGCTGAAAACGAATGTGAGATTCTTCTGGCGGTGTTCAGTGGATTTTTTATCAGAAAGTATGTGAGATTCTTCTGGCGGTGTTCAGTGGATTTTTTTATCAGAAAGTATGTGAGATTCTTCTGGCGGTGTTCAGTGGATTTTTTTATCAGAAAGTATGTGAGATTCTTCTGGCGGTGTTCAGTGGATTTTTTATCAGAAAGTATGTGAGATTCTTCTGGCGGTGTTCAGTGGATTTTTTATCAGAAAGTATGTGGAAAACATAACATTCAAAATAATCAAGGTAGTATTTTATAGCCTTTTTTTATAGCCTCAGAGCCTGGTTCCTCTCTAGGTTTCTTCCTAGGTTTTGGCCTTTCTAGGGAGTTTTTCCTAGCCACCGTGCTTCTACACCTGCATTGCTTGCTGTTTGGGGTTTTAGGCTGGGTTTCTGTACAGCACTTTGAGATATCAGCTGATGTAAGAAGGGCTTTATAAATACATTTGATATTTTATGAACAAGGTAGTATTTCAGTAGAGGTTTACAAATATTCCTGTCGTTTGAAGGTCAAACCAGGGATACACATCTCTAATCCGTCCAGTCTGGCTGGCTCTCAACACTCCTTGGCGTTTAATTGGTCCATTAATGCCATTGATTGGGCTTAAAGAGCCCACAACACACTGGCTCTTCCTGATCTAAATCAGTTACTGATTAGAAAGGAAGGATAAAAACCTGGGGATGCGTTCCAACTGGCACTCTATTACCTATATAGTGCACTACTTTGTACCAGGGCTCAAAGAAATAGGGTGCCATTTGAGAGTCCTCTAGAAGCAGAGCTGAGCATCTCTGGGTTAAGTCTGAGTGTTGATTGTGGCTCCAGAACTAGTCACCTCTTATCTCCTCAGGTCGATTCTATCAGTAGTGAGGCCAGAGCCTGATCCAACTGCAACCCCATTCTACGAGCACCTTTAGTTTTTACAGACCACATACAGCTGGATAGGTGTGAGCAGCCATGGCAGAAGTTCCCCTGTAAGCCCATTGGAAGGTTAGACCTATCACTATTTCACTCACTTGTTTTTTTGTGTGTTTTTTGTCATCATCAGACCCTGACTGGAGTGATATCGTTGTGACAATGGTTGGCAGGGAAGTTACCTTACCCTGTGTTGATTGGCCTCTCACGGGTTCTGTGAGCATTAATTGGAAGATGAAGTCTCCTAGCGTGGACCACTGGAAACTGGTCCTCTCGGCCAATGAGAGGCAGCAGTTCTCGGGGGCAGCCTCAAAGGCTTCCATGCGATTGGTTGACTCAAACTTTCAGGAAACTGGGGACTTCTCTCTGCTGTTCATCCCCAAAATGGAGGATAAGGGTCGCTACTCCTGTCTGATTATACAGCAACAGAAGAAACTGAGAGAGAAGATCATACTATTAGCCGTCCTCACAGGTATAGAACTCTGGTCCTGCACACAAAACTACCGTTACAGTATGTCCATATACATGTAATATACAGTTGTGATGGTATTGATACAAATATTATGTATAAATAATTCCCCATGCCCACTTTATTTGACACAATCAGGTCAGACTGTAGTAGCAATATCCCACATGTTTTTTATCTCTTCTATCGTTTCTCCTATTTCCTACCTCCTACATCGGTCCCAGTCTCTATCTTTCCTTCAGCCACTCTCCCTCAGCACAGCACACTGCGTCTGATGGCAGAAGTGTCCCCCGCCTCCGCCGTTTCCGAGGTAACCTGGCTGTCCCCTGGTGGGAAGCCCCTACGATTGGCAAGGAGGTCAGGGGGGGGTGTTGCCAAGCTGCCCCAGATACGCCTCACTGACCAGGGGGTATACATCTGCCAGGTGTACCCAAGGGGTAACAGCAGCTCCCCTATGTTCCCCTTCACTGTGGACCTCCGCGTGGATGGTGAGATATGACGGGGGGGGAGCCATAATTGGAATCTGGGATGAATCTCAATACTCCAAACAAAGCATTGTATCTAGATCGGCCTTGTATTGGCATCGTTATATAATTGACTAGTGTTTATATGTGCTCCCACTATATCCACTGCTCCCACACTAACCCAAATGTTTTATTTCTGTCCCTTTCTCTCTCACGCCCTTGTTCCCTCTCTGTCGTTCTTCCTCTCTCTCCCTCTCACCCTCTCTCTCTCTCTCTCCCTCTTTCTAGGTATGAATGTGGCCTCGTTCACCAATATAAGCCATAGTGAGTGTCGTCACCATGTACAGTAGACTCTAGTCTAGCTAAAACACAGAGTCAGCAGCCTTTGGATCAAGCAGCACAATACAAACTGACCTTACTGAGGGACCAGCTATCTCTCAGAAACATAACGACATAATCCTATTGCTGCTTTGCACCTCTCTCTATCTCTCTTTCTTTTCCTCTGTCTGTTCTGTTCCTCTCTCCACTGCCACTTCTGTCACTCATCCTCCTCTCTATATCTCTCAACCCCACCATCTTCCCTACATATTTCTCTCACTGTTCCCCCACCACTCTCTCACTCTCTTCTTATCTCTCACATTCTCTCTCTCACTTACATACATCTCCTTCTCTTCCTCTCCCCATTCCCCCCATTCTCTCTCTCTCTCTCCCTCCCCCTCCATCTCCTCTCCCCCTCCCTAGGTGCTCAGATCTCTATGGCCAGTCTCACCCAGACCCCTCTCACCCTCGCCTGCCCTCCGATGCAGGGCGACTATGTCCTGCTCTATTGGAAGCCCCCAGACAGCAGAAACATCAACACCACACCCCTGGTCTACGGGTACGACCGCTGGAGGGACCGCACAGAGCAGAGCAAGGTACACTCAGAAGAGGATGTGTGTGTATATGTTCATGCTTACGTGCGTATGAACTGAGTTCCTCTACAGGTTTCTTCCTTCAAGGGGATTTTCCTAGCCTGTTTCTGCCTGCTCCACAGGGTCCAGGCCAGATTACTGTAAAAGCACTTTATGACAACTGCTGATGTAAAAAGAGCCTTTATAAATTAATGTGATTGAATGAATTTGATTGATCTAGACTCATGCCCAGCTGAGCCTGGACGGGCCATTGTCTACCCCAAAAGACGGTTTCTTCTCCTTCCTGCTGAGCCCGGGGCTGAATGACGGAGGCCTCTACATGTGTGAGGTCTTCCTCAATGACAACGTGTTCAGCCAGTGGACCCTACTTAGCATCCTCCAAGGTACAGAGGGGAAGAGGGAGGAGTGAAGAGAGAAGAGTTATGTATTTATGTCTGATATAGAGATATTGGTATGAATAAAAACAAAGACTAAAAATACTGTCCAACTCCCACACACGCAGAAACACACACACATACTCACACACCCGTCTGTCCATTTTTGTAGTCTCGGAACGCTTTAATAATCACTGTCCTTCTGGCAGCCATTACTTCTGCTCAGACATGACCAAGCGATCTGTCACTGTCACCTTGCTCCACACATCTGTCACACACACATACACACACACACATACAGCCCCACGGACCCATATATTTTTAACCTGCCTCATTATGGGTGTAATTATGTATGATTATACCAGCCGCTCTCCCACCAGGGCTGTGGGAGGCACACATTAAACACTGTAATCACTGACAGAGACGTGTGTGTCTGTAGGGCTTGATTACACCCAGATTGATCCTCATTGGGGTTCGATGAGACATGGGGCATCAGTCACCATCATGCGACACATTAGAAGCAATTCTGTGTAATGAATATATATTATTTTGGACCATCTCTGATTCGCTCATTGTCCCCCCCCCCCCCCCCCCCCCCCCCCCCCCCCTCCCAACACCTTCTATCTCTCCTTGCCCCCCTTCTCTTTTTGTCCCCTGACTACCCCTTTTTGGTACTTCCTTCACTCTCTCCTTATCCCTACCTCACATTGTCTTTCTCTTTCCTACTCCCTTGCCTTCCACTCTCTCCTCCCTCCCTCCATCCCAGTGAAAGCCAGACATTCTCCATCAGCCCTGGTCCTGACGTGTCAGTATACAGAGCGCTCCCAGGTAGGTAACCATCCCCTGACTGGCAACATTCATCCCTCATCTCTTCACTGTCATAGTTAGCTGATGTGTGGTGAGCTTTCAGGCACAAAATGGCTCCTTAAGCACCTGGGCTGAGTTCATTAGGCACAAAACAGAACACTGACTAAAACAGGGAAGGACAACCTGGACTTTTCCAATTAGAAACACTTTTTTTTCTGCTGTAAGTTTTCTATTGCGTAGTCCCCTAATGAACACGGCCCTGGTGGATAAAGAACACACTGTATAAACCCAATCCATCATCCTCCATCCACCAGGTGAAGCGGGTGGTGTGGAGCCACCAGAACCAGAGTCGCACACTGAAGTGGAGCTCCTCTGGCCCGGGTCACCTCAGCACCGAGGTCCCCCTGTCCCCCACCCAGGACACGGCTGGGAACTACACCTGCACCATGCTACTGCGGAACGGACAGGCGGTCAAGGCTGTTTACACCGTCAAACTGCCACCGAAAGGTGGAGAGAACCAAACGGTCCAACTTGGGTCTTTAGATATAGATCTAAGATCAGCTTACCCTCTCCTAATGCTAACCATAATCAGTAATGCTAAAAATGCTCAACTTTTCTCAGGTCAGTGTCAACTACTTGTACCTATCAGAACCAACAGTAGATATATAGGCCTACATGTTTGTCCAAATAGGTCCCTTTACAATGCTTCCTTTCCTTCCTGCTATCATCTTATTCTTTCTTCCTCGCACCTACCCAGTCAGTTCCAGGGGCGGTCTGGGCCGATGTGTTAGAAATGTCAGGGCCGATTTCTGGTTCCAGTCCGCCCCTGGTCAGTTCCCATCAGTGATTCTCATCAGTGATTAACAAAAGGGGAAAGTATATTTAAACCACTCAGATGGAACCAGGAAGTTATGTAACTCATCTGTTTGTGTGTTGCCATTTGAGATCTTTAAATATACTTTGGTCTTTAACACTACTATAGCCAACACCACTATAATCATTATGACCATATAGGCACTCATCCAAGTCCATGTTTACTGAACATGAACCTCCTCTATCAGTGGTCCCCAACAGCACACACGGACAAACACACCTGATTCAACTCTTTGAGGGCCTTATTAGTTGCCAGGTTGAATCAGGTGTGCTTGTCTGGGGCTACAAATAAAAATGTGTACTGTTGGGGGTACTAGAGGACCGGAGGTGGGAAACACTGCTCTAGATCAGTGATTCCCAACCTTTTACGGTTACTGTACCACCAACTGAATTCTGCTCTGCCCGGAGTACCCCCTCATGTGCATTTTACCAGAAAGCCTATGGTCTTAAAAGTCTTCTCAAGTACCCCCTGTTGATAGACCAAGTACCCCCAGGGGTCCTAGTACCCCTGGTTGGGAACCACTGCTCTAAATTCTAAACACACAAGACATCCCTTCCCAACAGAGAGAAGTGAACAGCAGGCTAGCTCAGCTGCTAATCCGTTAGCTATGTAAACACACCTGCCTGTGTTTATCCCTCTCTCCCGTCGCTCCAGTCCTTCAGTGCTGGATGTGTGCCCACTCCATCCTCATCTCGTTATCTCCAGAGCCCTGTTGTGAGCTAACCAATCAGCCCAGAAATGGAATAGGTAGGATGAATTCTAAATTCCAATTCTAAATTCCACATAAACTTGAAATGTTCCACGATATGGTCGTGAGAATATCAAGAATTGTACACATATAGAAGACAGAGAAAGATACTGAATTCTGGGTGAGGATGTGCCAAGTATTGACTGAAGAAAACTTCCACATGACACCCAATATGGTCCCTTGTCGGATTCAGCCACACACCACAGAGCATTGCTTTGAATGGGAGTCTAATTGTCTGCTTCACCTATTCTATTCTACTCCATTCTATCCTATTCTACATCCTTAACCCATAGGTCTGTTGCTTATCACAGCCAGACAGGTTTACCTGAAGTTGCTCTACAACCACTATAAAACGCTTCACAGAGCACTGACCTTGTAGCCCCGCCTGCCTGCCTGCCTGCCTGCCTGCCTGCCTGCCGGCCGGTGTGCGTGCCTGGCTGAGTGACAGACTGTTTCTGCATTCAGCAGTGCTACACTGTTGCCTTGGCAAGATGAGGATAAGTTAGCTAGAGCAGAAATAGACTAGAACCATGGCCACTAACCATGTATTTCTGTCTGCTACACTATATGCCTGTGTCCTAAATGTCACACTACTGTTCCTAGTCCAAATTAGTGCACTATATAGGGAATAAGGCCTCTCTGTCTGACTTAGAGTGTTTTGGTTTACAACAGATCTCAAAGGGAAAATACAACCCCCAACACACTGATCGGAATTTTTCAAACCATTCCTGTCTTTATCTCGCCCTCTCTCTCCATATCTCCCTCCATCTCTCCCTCTATTCCTCTCTCTCTCTCTCCATTTCTCCCTCCATCTCTCCCTCTATTCCTCTCTCTCTCTCTCTCTCTCTCTCTCTCTCTCTCTCTCTCTCTATTCCTCTCTCTCTCTCTCTCTCTCTCTATTCCCCTCGCTCTCTCTCTCTCTCTCTCCCTCTCTCTCTCTCTATATATTCCTCTCTCTCTATTCCTCTCTCTCTCTCTCTCTCTCTCTCTCTCTCTCTCTCTCTCTTCCTCTCTCTCTATTTATATTCCTCTCTCTCCATTCCTCTCTCTCTCTCTCTCTCTCTATTCCTCTCTCTCTATTCCTCTCTCTCTCTCTCTCTCTCTCTATTCCCCTTTCTCTCTCTCTCTATTCCCCTCTCTCTCTGTCTCTCTCTCTCTCTCGATTCCCCCCTCTCTCTCTCTCTCTCTCTCTCTCTCTATTCCTCTCTCTCCCTCTCTCTCTCTATATATTCCTCTCTCTCCATTCCTCTCTCTCTCTCTCTCTCTCTCTCTCTCTCTATTCCTCTTTCTCCATTCCTCTCTCTCTCTCTCTATTCCTCTTTCTCCATTCCTCTCTCTCTCTCTCTCTCTCTCTCTCTCTCTCTCTCTCTATTCCTCTCTCTCTATTCCTCTCTCTATTCCTCTTTCTCCATTCCTCTCTCTCTCTCTCTCTCTCTATTCCTCTTTCTCCATTCCTCTCTCTCTCTCTCTCTATTCCTCTTTCTCCATTCCTCTCTCTCTCTCTCTCTCTATTCCCCTTTCTCTCTCTCTCTATTCCCCTCTCTCTCTGTCTCTCTCTCTCTCTCGATTCCCCCCTCTCTCTCTCTCTCTCTCTCTCTCTTCCTCTCTCTCTATCTATATTCCTCTCTCTCCATTCCTCTCTCTCTCTCTCTCTCTATTCCTCTCTCTCTATTCCTCTCTCTCCCTCTCTCTCTCTATATATTCCTCTCTCTCCATTCCTCTCGCTCTCTCTCTCTCTCTCTCTCTCTCTCTCTCTATTCCTCTTTCTCCATTCCTCTCTCTCTCTCTCTATTCCTCTTTCTCCATTCCTCTCTCTCTCTCTCTCTCTCTCTCTCTATTCCTCTCTCTCTATTCCTCTCTCTATTCCTCTTTCTCCATTCCTCTCTCTCTCTCTCTCTATTCCTCTTTCTCCATTCCTCTCTCTCTCTCTCTCTCTCTCTCTCTCTCTATTCCTCTTTCTCCATTCCTCTCTCTCTCTCTCTCTCTCTCTCTCTATTCCTCTTTCTCCATTCCTCTCTCTCTCTCTCTATTCCTCTCTCTCTATTCCTCTCTCTATTCCTCTTTCTCCATTCCTCTCTCTCTCTCTCTATTGCTCTCTCTCTATTCCTCTCTCTCTCTCTCTATTCCTCTCTCTCTCTCTCTATCTATATTCCTCTCTCTCCATTCCTCTCTCTATTTCTCTCTCTCTCTCTCTCTCTCTCTCTCTCTCTCTCTCTCTCTTCCTCTCTCTCTCCATAGTAAGATAGTAATGTAAGCGTCTGCTTTATTGACCCGCCTGGGTTCAAATAGTCTTTGTTTCCCTGTCTCTCTGTGTCTGTATGTGTCTGTTTCGCTCTCTTTCTCTCTTTCTCTCTCTCCCTCTCTTCACACCCCCACACTTCTTCAGATGATAAGTGTAAATGGTGAGGGAGGACATCAGGACAGCTCTCTGGAATGTATTCACATTCATTGTATCTGAGGAAGCACACACAGCCACAGACGGATCTGACAGTTGAATGAATCTCCTTATGAAGATGAGCTCACTACCAATACCCCATACATCACTGATACAGAGGAGCCATGATGATGACACACAACAAAGCAATGCTTTAACAAGAGTAATTGATATGCAAAGGGAAGTGTTGCATTTAGAATGAGCTGTTTGTGAGGGCTGATTGAACGTTGTATTGTGGTCTTGTTGTCCCATTTACTCTCTTATTGGGATGTGGGAGAGAAGAGAGGAAAAGGGAGGCAGGGAAGGGAGAGAGCGAGATGGGAGGCAGGGAAGGGAGAGAGCGAGATGGGAGGCAGGGAAGGGAGAGAGCAAGATGGGAGGCAGGGAAGGGAGAGAGCGAGATGGGAGACAGGGAAGGGAGAGAGCGAGATGGGAGACAGGGAAGGGAGAGAGCGAGATGGGAGACAGGGAAGGGAGAGAGCGAGATGGGAGACAGGGAAGGGAGAGAGCGAGATGGGAGGCAGGGAAGGGAGAGAGCGAGATGGGAGACAGGGAAGGGAGAGAGCGAGATGGGAGGCAGGGAAGGGAGAGAGCGAGATGGGAGGCAGGGAAGGGAGAGAGAAGAGAAGGGAGGAAAGAATAGAGGAACAGAGCAAAGAGGGAAAGATGGATGATAGACCCACATTAAAACATAATATAGTATACTATGGTATAAATACTGTACTATTACTATATTTATATACTGTAGTATTCACTGTAGTGTTTTTGCAGCTTTTCTTGTAGTATTCACTGTAGTGTTTTTTCAGACATGACTAGTATTTACAGTTTACTCTAGTATAAATACTGTAGTATTACTATATTTCAAAAACTATAGTATATACTAAAGTAATTACTGTAGTGTTTTTGCAGCTTTTCTTGTAGTATTCACTGCAGTGTTTTTTCAGACATGATTAGTATTTACAGTTTACTCTAGTATAAATACTGTAGTATTACTATATTTCAAAAACTATAGTATATACTAAAGTAATTACTGTAGTGTTTTTGCAGACATTACTGTAGTATTTACTAAGTGTTTTTGTTTTATTATCTTTGATTGTGATATGAATTGATAATTCAACGCTTCTGCTCTTTTCCATAACCTTTAGGGAACACAATATATAGTCTATACTTGGCATGTAGGTTTCTCACTCATGGGTGGCAGAAATTGGGACATAGGGGATGGGAATGGGTGGGGTATATGCAAATTGAATACTGTAGTATTACTATAGTAAAAAAAACGGTAGTGTTTTTGTGGATAAAATTGTAGGATTCTACACAGTATTATATAGTAAGTACTACACATGATCGAGGGATACTACAGTGTGTAGTATATTATTTGACAGTATGCTACAGTTTACTTCAGAATTTTATACTAAGCACTACATGATTGAGTGGATACTACAGTGTGTCGTATAATATTCCATAGTATACTCCAAAATTCTATAGTAAGCACTACAGCGTGTAGTACAGTATTCTACAGTATACTACAATATTATAGTGTAAGAAATACACGATCGAGGGATACTACAGTGTGTAGTATAGTATTATATAGTATACTACACAGTTCTATAGTAGGTACTACACATGATCAAAAGATACTACAGTGTGGAGTACAGTATACTGCAATATTCTATAGTAAGAAGACACTGTCGAGGGATACTGCAGTGTGTAGTATAGTATTCTACAGTATACTACAATATTATAATGTAAGAAATACACACTCAAGGGATACAACAGTGTGTAGTATAGTATTATACAGTACACTACAAAATTCTATAGTAAGAAGTACACGATAGAGGGATACTACAGTGTGGAGTATAGTATTCTACAGGGTATTACAGTTTACTACAGCATTCTATAATAAGGACTATAGTATTTTATAGTAAACTGTAGTAGTTTGTCATGTGGGGAAGTGTGTAGGGAAAGGAAATTAGAGGAGAGCAGAGAGGAAGGAAGGGAGGGAAGGTGCACCCAGGCCATTGAGGAGTGATGGTATTTACCCCTCACTTCGCTGCACCCAATTACCATAATTCATGCAGTGTTAAAGAAGCTGGCACTGAGAACAGAGCAGGTCAACCTGGCCCAGGGGTCAACTCCCTGCCACCACACTATTCCATTAATGACCACAACACACACACACACACACACACACACATACACACACACCAACACCACCCCCACCAATCATTTACACCTCACACAGCACTTCATGATTGATTCGTTTGGAGCACCATGTTTAAGTCGTGACAGCAGGGCAAGGTGAAGAAGGCCTGTAGAGGAAACTTCTATGAAACAAACTTCTGGATGTTTTTTGGAATTTGTAACTTGATGAGGTAGTACAAATAAAACATGGGTGCCATCAAATTGAGTTGTTTTTATCCAGAAAGACTTCAACCTCACAATAGAATCATCATAAATTAGCAATATATAATTAACAGTAGCATGTTAGTAATGGTCACATCGCTGGTATACAAATTAAGAGATACAGTGCCTTGCGAAAGTATTCGGCCCCCTTGAACTTTGCGACCTTTTGCCACATTTCAGGCTTCAAACATAAAGATATAAAACTGTATTTTTTTGTGAAGAATCAACAACAAGTGGGACACAATCATGAAGTGGAACGACATTTATTGGATATTTCAAACTTTTTTAACAAATCAAAAACTGAAAAATTGGGCGTGCAAAATTATTCAGCCCCCTTAAGTTAATACTTTGTAGCGCCACCTTTTGCTGCGATTACAGCTGTAAGTCGCTTGGGGTATGTCTCTATCAGTTTTGCACATCGAGAGACTGACATTTTTTCCCATTCCTCCTTGCAAAACAGCTCGAGCTCAGTGAGGTTGGATGGAGAGCATTTGTGAACAGCAGTTTTCAGTTCTTTCCACAGATTCTCGATTGGATTCAGGTCTGGACTTTGACTTGGCCATTCTAACACCTGGATATGTTTATTTTTGAACCATTCCATTGTAGATTTTGCTTTATGTTTTGGATCATTGTCTTGTTGGAAGACAAATCTCCGTCCCAGTCTCAGGTCTTTTGCAGACTCCATCAGGTTTTCTTCCAGAATGGTCCTGTATTTGGCTCCATCCATCTTCCCATCAATTTTAACCATCTTCCCTGTCCCTGCTGAAGAAAAGCAGGCCCAAACCATGATGCTGCCACCACCATGTTTGACAGTGGGGATGCTGTGTTGCTTTTACGCCAAACATAACGTTTTGCATTGTTGCCAAAAAGTTCAATTTTGGTTTCATCTGACCAGAGCACCTTCTTCCACATGTTTGGTGTGTCTCCCAGGTGGCTTGTGGCAAACTTTAAACAACACTTTTTATGGATATCTTTAAGAAATGGCTTTCTTCTTGCCACTCTTCCATAAAGGCCAGATTTGTGCAATATACGACTGATTGTTGTCCTATGGACAGAGTCTCCCACCTCAGCTGTAGATCTCTGCAGTTCATCCAGAGTGATCATGGGCCTCTTGGCTGCATCTCTGATCAGTCTTCTCCTTGTATGAGCTGAAAGTTTAGAGGGACGGCCAGGTCTTGGTAGATTTGCAGTGGTCTGATACTCCTTCCATTTCAATATTATCGCTTGCACAGTGCTCCTTGGGATGTTTAAAGCTTGGGAAAGCTTTTTGTATCCAAATCCGGCTTTAAACTGTGTATATATACAGTGCCTTGCGAAAGTATTCGGCCCCCTTGAACTTTGCGACCTTTTGCCACATTTCAGGCTTCAAACATAAAGATATAAAACTGTATTTTTTTGTCAAGAATCAACAACAAGTGGGACACAATCATGAAGTGGAACGACATTTATTGGATATTTCAAACTTTTTTAACAAATCAAAAACTGAAAAATTGGGCGTGCAAAATTATTCAGCCCCTTTACTTTCAGTGCAGCAAACTCTCTCCAGAAGTTCAGTGAGGATCTCTGAATGATCCAATGTTGACCTAAATGACTAATGATGATAAATACAATCCACCTGTGTGCAATCAAGTCTCCGTATAAATGCACCTGCACTGTGATAGTCTCAGAGGTCCGTTAAAAGCGCAGAGAGCATAATGAAGAACAAGGAACACACCAGGCAGGTTCGAGATACTGTTGTGAAGAAGTTTAAAGCCGGATTTGGATACAAAAAGATTTCCCAAGCTTTAAACATCCAAAGGAGCACTGTTCAAGTGATAATATTGAAATGGAAGGAGTATCAGACCACTGCAAATCTACCAAGACCTGGCCGTCCCTCTAAACTTTCAGCTCATACAAGGAGAAGACTGATCAGAGATGCAGCCAAGAGGCCCATGATCACTCTGGATGAACTGCAGAGATCTACAGCTGAGGTGGGAGACTCTGTCCATAGGACAACAATCAGTCGTATATTGCACAAATCTGGCCTTTATGGAAGAGTGGCAAGAAGAAAGCCATTTCTTAAAGATATCCATAAAAAGTGTTGTTTAAAGTTTGCCACAAGCCACCTGGGAGACACACCAAACATGTGGAAGAAGGTGCTCTGGTCAGATGAAACCAAAATTGAACTTTTTGGCAACAATGTAAGACGTTATTTTTGGCGTAAAAGCAACACAGCTCATCACCTTGAACACACCATCCCCACTGTCAAACATGGTGGTGGCAGCATCATGGTTTGGGCCTGCTTTTCTTCAGCAGGGACAG
>NC_048566.1:28045347-28067847 GCF_013265735.2 Oncorhynchus mykiss | reverse complement strand
TCATATCAGTTTCTCCCTCCTTTCTGACAGTTATGGGGTTGCCATGGTAATTATGTTTGATCAATAGTAGTTCCTAGTGCTTTTTGAGGTTAGTTGGTTTCGGTTTGATAAAAAATAAATATATCAAATCATGTTTTTCGATAGTTAAAAAAACAAACATGAAATATGCTATGCATTATGAGGGTTGAATGCTGTAACAACAAAGAATAAAACAATGAATAAAAGTCCCATGATGGTAGTGACTGCCCATTACTGCTTATCACTTATTAACCATCATTTATTCACATTTACTTTACTAAAATATTTCAGTTGTTGTGTATATTACATTTGTTTCATTTGATGACTTTTTATTATTTAATTCCAAGTCATCATGTCATGTCTACAGAGCTGCTAACTATGCTGTCTGCCAAAATCACTATTTTAGTGGCTCTTCAAAGTAAATAAGGCATACTTTTATGACTGCTGAATAGCAACTATCAATCACTTAAATCATATATTTTCAGGTAGAGATACCTCACGAAGCAGCTGTTCTATCCCTCTCGATCGCGCATTCTTCTTTCTTTTAGGTAGCAGGCGTAAAAGAAACATACTTGACATGTAGGTGCAATTATGGTCATTGTAGTTAATTACCAGCGTTTCTGCACTAAACTATGTAGAATATTGGCCTGTTGGAAACTACAACTCCCTACTACATCGCACAGTTCAGGGTTGATCTGATTTATCTCAGAAACTGCATAATGTGCTCATTGAGCTCATGGAAAAAAACAAATGAAATGGAATTTAAATATTTGAACCAATGTTGGTCAATTAGTTGTTTGAAACCCCAAAATAACCGAAACGTCGGTTAATCGCTCAGTACTAATCAATAGAGGGGATGATGTGTCCCCTATCTGTTAATCCTGGTGTTAGTCTGGTCTGGTCTGAAACCAGGGAAGCCCTCCTTCCCCCCTCCCTCTCTCGCTCTCTCGCTCACACTCTGTCTCTTTCTCACTCTGTCTCTCTCTCTCTCTCTCTCTCTCTCTCTCTCTCTCTCTCTCTCTCTCTTGTTCTTCTGCTTCTTTTAGCAAGAGGTTGGTGAAGTGGTGAGTGGGAATATGGAGGGGAATACACAGTGTGTGGATCAGGGAATTGGGGTTGAGTCTAGAGAGGTTGACATGTGGAGGAAGATAAGAAGAGGAGGATGAAAAGGCAGAATATAAAATAAGAAGAGATGAGGAGGCAGGAGATAAGAGAGGAGCGGAGGAGGAGGAGGCTGAGATACACAGGCATCAGTCATCATAGTGACAAAGATAGACAAGAGATAGACAGACAGGCTGCAGCTTTGGGACTCTGCCATCTGACTGTGAACAAGTCTCATTTGTACCCTATTCCCTACATAGTGCACTATGTATAAGGGCTCTATCCAAAAGTAGTGAACTAATACAGTAGAGGAAATAGGGTGTAAGCAGACTAAAGACTAGAGACAAGAGTGGGAATCCATATGCTCTGCTCTTACAGATAGACCTCTTGGGTATGTCCCTGCCGCTGAAAAACATCCCCACAGCATGATAACGCCACCACCATGCTTCACCGTAGGGATGATGCCAAGTTTCCTCCAGGTTTCCTCCAGACGTAACGCTTGGCATTCAGGCCAAAGAGTTCAATCTTAGTTTTATCAGACCAGAGAATCTTGTTTTTAATGTTCTGAGTGTCCTTTAGATGGCTTTTGGCAAACTCCAAGCGGGCTGTCATGTGCCTTTTACTGAGGAGTGGCTTCCGTCTGGCCACTCTACCATAAAAGCCTGATTGATGGAGTGCTGCAGAGATGGTTGACCTTCTGGAAGGTTCTCCCATCTTCACAGAGGAACTCTGGAGCTCTGTCAGAGTGACCATCGGGTTCTTGGTCACCTCCCTTACCAAGGCCCCCGATTGCTCAGTTTGGTCGGGCGGCCATCTCTAGGAAGGGTTTTGGTGGTTCCAAACTTGTTCCATTTAAAAATGATGGAGGCCACTGTGTTCTTGGGGACCTTCAATGCTGCAGACATGTTTTGGTACCCTTGGTACCCAGATCTCTGCCTCGACACAATCCTGTCTCGGGGCTCTACGGACAATTCTTTCGACCTCATGGCTTGGATTTTGCTCTGACATGTACTGTCAACTGTGGGACCATATATAAACAGATGTGTGAGCCTTCCCAAATCATGTCCAATCAAATTAATTTACCACAGGTGGACTCCAATCAAGTTGTAGAACCACTCAAGGATTGTCAATGGAAACAGGATGAACCTGAGCTCAATTTTGAGTCTTATAGCAAATGGTCTGAATACTTATGCAAATAAGGTATTTCTGTTTTATATATATTTTTAAATTAACAAACATTATGGGGTATTTGGTGTAGATTGATGAGGAAATGTTTTTATTTAATCCATTTTAGACTGAGGCTGTAACATAACAATACGTGGAAGACGGGAAGGGATCTGAATACTTTGAGATAGAGAGACACCCATCTATAGGCACAACATCAAGGGTTATAAAGCAACGAGGTTAAATTGCTGTTTGTAGTTGGTCACAGGATAGCAGTGCTCGCGTAGTAGGGTACACATGATGGCAGGAATGCTCACCACACAAACAAAAATACCTATAGTGCTGCTACACCGAGGAATGGCCATTCTCCTCGAGGAAATCGAAGCACACAGAGGGGTTGTGGCGCGAACAGGGAGCACAACAAGAGATAGACAACAGAGGACAGTCTCGGAATGTGACAGGGACATCTGGGTTCTTTCATGCTCACACAGCGACACTGATTCTCTCAAAAGGACCGAGTGTGTGTTTGTGTGTGTAAGCATCAGCTTTATTATGTCATGAATAGCCATTAATGTACTGTACGGACATCCTCCACTGCCTGAGGTCCCAAACTCTGTCTCATCCGGCTGATGGGACTGTCATGAAAAGAGGGTGGCTGAGTGGCATTCAAAGTGGTGTGTGCATTTTTGTGTGTGTATATGAGAGGGGCATAGCCTAGTGGTTAGAGCATTGGACTAGTAACCGGAAGGTTGCAAGTTCAAATCCCTGAGCTGACAAGGTACAAATCTGTCGTTCTACCCCTGAACAGGCAGTTAAACCCACTGTTCCTAGGCCGTCATTGAAAATAAGAATTTGTTCTTAACTGACTTGCCTAGTTAAATAAAGGTAAAATAAATAAAATCCCTGAGCCGACAAGGTGAAAAATGTGCCCTTGAGCAAGGCATTTATCCTCTTGTCTCAGGGGGAGTGGGATATGCAAAAAAAAAAAAAGAATTATTTTGTTCTAACTATATATTTTTTCACATGTGATTATCGCACACTCACGCCTGCAGACACACACATACACATCTGACACACATTAGCCCCTGCCAAGTGGAAAGTTATCACCACATCAAGCCTCGTTAGCTCCAATGAAATAGAATCAACACTTACTGTGTTTGTGTGTATGTGGCTGTGTGTGTCTGTGTATGTGTGGCTGTATGTGTGGCTATAGGTGTGTGTGTGTGTGTGTGTTACACTAAACACGGCTCCCTTTTTAAAATCACTGATTAAATTCACAATGGACCTAATGGCGCAATATCATATGTTTTGTTATCTGATGAATACCCACAATTCTCTGGCTTTGACCCAATTTAATTTCCATTTCATGCTCAGATTTATTCAATTACCCAGCAATACATGAGAACCAACGTGATAAAGAAACAATCAAGAAATCTTTATCTAAACATCTCCATCCAGTGAGCTACATCTGCTTTTAGTTTTAAAGCACCGTATTGCTGGAACAAAATTCTAAATCCATTTCACCTTAATGTTGTGGTGACATTTGGGCACGTTAGAGTACTGAATGGGGACGTTAGAGTACTGAATGGGCACGTTAGAGTACTGAATGGGGACGTTAGAGTACTGAATGGGGACGTTAGAGTACTGAATGGGGACGTTACATGGGCAGGTTAGAGTACTGAATGGGGACGTTACATGGGCAGGTTAGAGTACTGAATGGGGACGTTAGAGTACTGAATGGGGACGTTAGAGTACTGAATGGGGACGTTAGAGTACTGAATGGGGACGTTACATGGGCAGGTTAGAGTACTGAATGGGGACGTTACATGGGCAGGTTAGAGTACTGAATGGGGACGTTACATGGGCAGGTTAGAGTACTGAATGGGGACGTTAGAGTACTGAATGGGCACGTTAGAGTACTGAATGGGGACGTTAGAGTACTGAATGGGGACGTTAGAGTACTGAATGGGGACATTACATGGGCAGGTTAGAGTACTGAATGGGGACGTTAGAGTACTGAATGGGGACGTTAGAGTACTGAATGGGGACGTTAGAGTACTGAATGGGGACGTTAGAGTACTGAATGGGGACGTTAGAGTACTGAATGGGGACGTTACATGGGCAGGTTAGAGTACTGAATGGGGACGTTAGAGTACTGAATGGGCACGTTAGAGTACTGAATGGGGACGTTAGAGTACTGAATGGGGACGTTAGAGTACTGAATGGGGACGTTACATGGGCAGGTTAGAGTACTGAATGGGGACGTTAGAGTACTGAATGGGCACGTTAGAGTACTGAATGGGGACGTTAGAGTACTGAATGGGGACGTTAGAGTACTGAATGGGGACGTTACATGGGCAGGTTAGAGTACTGAATGGGGACGTTAGAGTACTGAATGGGGACGTTAGAGTACTGAATGGGCATGTTAGAGTACTGAATGGGCACGTTAGAGTACTGAATGGGGACGTTAGAGTACTGAATGGGGACGTTAGAGTACTGAATGGGGACGTTAGAGTACTGAATGGGGACGTTACATGGGCAGGTTAGAGTACTGAATGGGGACGTTAGAGTACTGAATGGGGACGTTACATGGGCACGTTAGAGTACTGAATGGGGACGTTACATGGGCAGGTTAGAGTACTGAATGGGGACGTTACATGGGCACGTTAGAGTACTGAATGGGGACGTTACATGGGCAGGTTAGAGTACTGAATGGGGACGTTACATGGGCACGTTAGAGTACTGAATGGGGACGTTACATGGGCAGGTTAGAGTACTGAATGGGGACGTTACATGGGCACGTTAGAGTACTGAATGGGGACGTTACATGGGCACGTTAGAGTACTGAATGGGGACGTTACATGGGCACATTAGAGTACTGAATGGGGACGTTAGAGTACTGAATGGGGACGTTACATGGGCAGGTTAGAGTACTGAATGGGGACGTTAGAGTACTGAATGGGGACGTTACATGGGCACGTTAGAGTACTGAATGGGGACGTTACATGGGCAGGTTAGAGTACTGAATGGGGACGTTACATGGGCACGTTAGAGTACTGAATGGGGACGTTACATGGGCAGGTTAGAGTACTGAATGGGGACGTTACATGGGCACGTTAGAGTACTGAATGGGGACGTTACATGGGCAGGTTAGAGTACTGAATGGGGACGTTACATGGGCACGTTAGAGTACTGAATGGGGACGTTACATGGGCACGTTAGAGTACTGAATGGGGACGTTACATGGGCACATTAGAGTACTGAATGGGGATGTTACATGGGCAGGTTAGAGTACTGAATGGGGATGTATTTGTGGAGGAATGTAACTGTTTTTCTGCGTGATCTGTGATGTTTTACACATGCTTCCCATGACTGTGTTTTTGTATTTTAGTGTATATTTTTTTGTATAATTACGTTGTACTGTGAGGGGCACATTTGAAAAAGCGACCTAGGTCTGAATATATCTTCCCTGGTAAAATAAAACTCCTAGCCCCACTCCAATCCTCTTCTACGATATTGATTTGGAGGCTCAATGAGACTAATTATTGCCATATTTTGCAATCATTGCACTATGATGCACTGTGGTAGGCTCTCTATGTCTGTCTCAGTCTCTGTCTGCCTGACACTTGTACATTAAGACTCCGCACTCCATTTGTGTTGCAAATGAACTGGTCTGTGAGAGGATTCAACGAGCCTGGGTGTCGGCAGGAGAGGGAAGAGGGTGAGAGGGGCTGCTGAGAAGTAATCAAAAGATCCTCTTCCTGGCAGGCTTATGCTGAGTAAACATGGAGGGAGCAACACCCCCTCTCCTGTCCTCCCCTCCCCTCTCTGTTATTTCTGAAGACTGCTGCCTGCCCAACATTAATGAAGCTGTATATAATATGAATTTAATTCAGTGTGTTTACTAGTTCATTAGGTTTTAGGATAGCAGTTGATCTGATCTCCGGTGGTGGTGGTGAGAGAGGAAGGAAGGAAGCAGACTTTGAAGATGATGATGATTCTTTTTACAATGCAGGCAAGCTCCTCTTTTATTCCCCCCCCCCTGCTTTATGGGGAAGTTCTCTGCACATTTTGTCAGTAAAAAAAAAAATTATCTTCTTGTCACCTACTGTACACTCAACTTAATTCCACTAGACCACTCCACTGTTCTATGAGGCTATAGCGGAAGTAGATTTCAAGGGCATTTTGGAATTTGAAGATAACTGTTGTCAAAGATGAAACGATTTCCAAACTCCAGCCTCTCTCTTCCAGGGCTTTTAAGATCACTGCCAGCCAGCATGTATCAGAGGCCCTGTCCCAAACAATTACCATTAACATGTCATGTACAGGTCATTGCCATGTACTCTGTTGTGTGGGGCACTGGAAGGGCTTTGCAAAGGCAGGGAGGATTCACTGATTTCAGGCAGTGGACTTCTAGCCTGTTCCCAGATCAGTTTATGCTGTTTTGCCAACTACTATAGTCATTGTCATAGGACTTGGCAAGACAGCACAAAAGGGTGCTGGGAACAGGCTTATGGACTGCTGGACACAGGAGTCAATGTGGACTGGAGGTCTCTCACCTTTATTAGATTATAGCAGTTGGATCTCATGAGGAACCCAAGTCATTGCTGCAGTAGATGTAGGACTTGCAAAAGACATGTCTCTTCCAAACCCCAGCCTCTGCCATATCAGTGTATTTGTTTGCTTTATGGCACCGGGCGAAATATGTACTCAGCTGAGGTTGTTCGATGTTTCCAAATCAAATCAAATTTTATTTGTCACATACACATGGTTAGCAGATGTTAATGCGAGTGTAGCGAAATGCTTCTGCTTCTAGTTCCGACAATGCAGTAATAACCAACGAGTAATCTAACCTAACAATTTCACAACAGTTCCCTTATACACACAAGTGTAAAGGGATGAAGAATATGTACATAAAGATATATGAATGAGTGATGGTATAGAACGGCATAGGCAAGATGCAGTGGATGGTATAGACTACAGTATATACATATGAGATGAGTAATGTAGGGTATGTAAACATTATATTAAGTGGCATTGTTTAAAGTGGCTAGTGATACATTTTTTTACATCAATTTTTCCATTATTAAAGTGGCTGGAGTTGAGTCAGTATGTTGGCAGCAGCCACTCAATATTAGTGATGGCTGTTTAACAGTCTGATGGCCTTGAGATAGAAGCTGTTTTTCAGTCTCTCGGTCCCTGCTTTGATGCACCTGTACTGACCTCGCCTTCTGGATGATAGCGGGGTGAACAGACAGTGGCTCGGGTGGTTGTTGTCCTTGATGATCTTTATGGCCTTCCTGTGACATCGGGTGGTGTTGGTGTCCTGGAGGGCAGGTAGTTTGCCCCCGGTGATACGTTGTGCAGACCTCACTACCCTCTGGAGAGCCTTAGGTTGTGGGTGGAGCAGTTGCCGTACCAGGCGGTGATACAGCCCGACAGGATGCTCATGATTGTGCATCTGTAGAAGTTTGTGAGTGCTTTTGGTGACAAGCTGAATTTCTTCAGCCTCCTGAGGTTGAAGAGGCGCTGCTGCACCTTCTTCACCACGCTGTCTGTGTGGGTGGACCAATTCAGTTGGTCCGTGATGTGTACGCAGAGGAACTTAAAACTTACTACCCTCTCCACTACTGTCCCGTCGATAGGGGGGTGCTCCCTCTGCTGTTTCCTGAAGTCCACGATAATCTCCTTTGTGATATCCATCTGTAGCATGTGGGAGCTACCATCTCTCAGAAAGACAGAGAGTGAGTGTGAGGGTCGGGATGGACCTTATGCATGCATGGCTGCCTGCCCTGGGCCATACAGCAGGGGCCATCTTGGTAGCCTTCCAGGAGAAACATCCACAGCAGCCCAGCTGCCCACCACTGGAGCTGTGACAGGGCTGGAACTACACACGTACTAACATGTATAACTCACATATAATATACCACACTTACAGTACATTCAGAAGTGATTTATAGGATATCTGTGGATGAAACTCCCCACCTCCCCTCCACTGTATTGCCGGCCCCACCCCATCCACCCCCCCCCCCCCCCCACACCCTGGATGCATCCCAAATGGCACCCTATTCCCTATTTAGTGCACTACTTTTGACCAGGGCCCATAGTTTGCGTTCTTCAGGCTGTTGCAGCTTGCATAGTGAGAGGGTTAAGATGAAATCAGTAAATTATATTGTAACTACTGTATGTTTGGAGCTGATAATGCGTTCAGAGAGATGCATTGTGTTGGCTTGGCCACTGTAGGTCTGACCTGGATGCATGGCCTTAGTTTCCCTTGGCCTCTATATGGAATTGGAGAGTGCCTTGTGTCCCCCAAATGGCACCCTATTCCCTTTATAGTGCACTACTTTTGACAAGGGCCCATAGGTCAAAAGCTCTGGTCAAAAGTAGTGCACTATATAGGGAGGTACAGTGCCATTTGGGACACACACTTAACCTTCCTTTCATTGGCCTCCAGCACTATACAACTACCTCTGTATTTGTGACATGCAATATACAGGCAGACCATGGTAATGCCTACAGTGTGAAAGGAAGAAACAGCTTTTTGAGAGATACTTGACCATGCCTTGTTGATGAAAGTCTCTAAAACCTGAAAATAAGTGTGATCTGAACTGGCAAGTGGAGGACCGGACAATACACTGTCCTCCAATACACCTTTGGAAAAGCATGGAACACACACACACAACCCATTCACTCTTACTAGAATACATTTTTTATAATTGATGGCTGTTAAAAATAGATCCTGTAGTGGTTATATTGAGCTGTGACCGAGGCAGAGGGCAGAGGCAATATCCAATGCTTACCGTAGTGGAACAAGGCTACATTTAAATTGAAAAAGCTGAAATGAAATAGGCTCCTTCATGTTTTCCTCATATGTTTTTGCTTTGTTGCATAATTGCTGTGTATTTTTCCTCAATATGAGTTGACAGTTACACACAGTCTCCTTCAGAATATGGGCACCTACATGAGTGTGGTTTGCTTACTAAAAGTCTTTGCCATACTGAAGAGCTTATGTTCTAGAAGGTTCTGGAAGGCTCATATATCATATCTCATAAGGTTGTAGAGAGCCCATCAGATCAGATCACATCAGATTCTAGAGAGCTCATCAGATCAGATCACATAAGGTTCAAGGTTCTAGAGGGCTCATCAGATCACAGGTTTCTAGAAGGTTCCTGTCCCACAGCCAGAGAGATAGAGTTTGTAACATACTGTAGTGTATCTCATGGTAATGAGGTAAGTGTGAGGCATCTTGGCGGTAACTAGCCCTATACTTTATCCCAACAAACAAAACCAATCAGGACCAATCAGGACAAACATTTCCTTATTTTAGTTAATGATTTTCCAAATCTGAAAAAATCCATTGAAGCGTTACTGTGTTTTAATCTCTACGGACTACACAGCACTAGTTAGTCACAAATCACCTTGTAGGGCTGCTTCTCATACTACCTGATTCTCCTGGTTCTCATACTACCTGATTCACCTGGTTCTAATACTAGTTGATTCTCCTGCTTCTCATACTACCTGATTTTCCTGGTTCTCATACTACCTGATTCTCCTGGTTCTCATACTACCTGATTCTCCTGGTTCTCATACTACCTGATTCTCCTGGTTCTCATACTACCTGATTCACCTGGTTCTCATACTACCTGATTCTCCTGGTTCTAATACTACCTGATTCTCCTGGTTCTCATACTACCTGATTCACCTGGTTCTAATACTAGTTGATTCTCCTGGTTCTCATACTACCCGATTCTCCTGGTTCTAATACTAGTTGATTCTCCTGATTCTCATACTACCTGATTCTCCTGGTTCTAATACTACCTGATTCTCCTGGTTCTAATACTACCTGATTCTCCTGGTTCTAATACAAGTTGATTTCCTGGTTCTCATACTACCTGATTCTCCTGCTTCTCATACTACCTGATTCTCCTGGTTCTCATACTACCTGATTCTCCTGGTTCTAATACAAGTTGATTTCCTGGTTCTCATACTACCCGATTCTCCTGGTTCTAATACGAGTTGATTCTCCTGGTTCTCATACTACCTGATTCTCCTGCTTCTCATACTACCTGAATCTCTTGCTTCTCATACTACCTGATTCTCCTGGTTCTAATACGAGTTGATTTCCTGGTTCTCATACTACCTGATTCTACTGCTTCTCATACTACCTGATTCTCCTGGTTCTCATACTACCTGGTTCTCCTGGTTCTAATACGAGTTGATTTTCCTGGTTCTCATACTACCTGATTCTCCTGGTTCTCATACTATCTGATTCTCCTGCTTCTCATACTACCTGATTATCCTGCTTCTCATACTACCTGATTCTCCTGGTTCTCATACTACCTGATTCTCCTGGTTCTAATACTACCTGATTCTCCTGCTTCTCATACTACCTGATTCTCCTGGTATTCATACTACCTGATTCTCCTGCTTCTCATTCTACCTGATTCTCCTGCTTCTCATACTACCTGATTCTCCTGCTTCTCATACTACCTGATTCTCCTGGTTCTCATACTACCTGATTCTCCTGGTTCTAATACTACCTGATTCTCCTGCTTCTCATACTACCTGATTCTCCTGGTATTCATACTACCTGATTCTCCTGCTTCTCATTCTACCTGATTCTCCTGCTTCTCATACTACCTGATTCTCCTGCTTCTCATACTACCTGATTCTCCTGCTTCTCATACTACCTGCTTCTCCTGGTTCTAATACGAGTTGATTTCCTGGTTCTCATACTACCCGATTCTCCTGCTTCTAATACTAGTTGATTCTCCTGCTTCTCATACTACCCGATTCTCCTGGTTCTAATACGAGTTGATTCTCCTGGTTCTCATACTACCTGATTCTCCTGCTTCTCATACTACCTGATTCTCCTGGTTCTAATACGAGTTGATTTCCTGGTTCTCATACTACCTGATTCTCCTGCTTCTCATACTACCTGATTCTCCTGCTTCTCATACTACCTGATTCTCCTGGTTCTCATACTACCTGATTCTCCTGGTTCTAATACGAGTTGATTTCCTGGTTCTCATACTACCTGATTCTCCTGGTTCTAATACGAGTTGATTCTCCTGGTTCTCATATTACCTGATTCTCCTGCTTCTCATACTACCCGATTCTCCTGGTTCTAATACGAGTTGATATTCCTGGTTCTCATACTACCTGGTTATCTTGGTTCTAATACAAGTTGATTTTCCTGGTTCTCATAGTAGTTGGTTCTCCTGGACTGCCTGTTCTCCACTGGAATATGGACTAGATTCAGTGGTGACATTTTATTCATTTCTTTCAGTCGTGGTATTCTGAGTGTGCTCTCCAACGGGCACTAGAGGACCTGGTAATAAAGAAACAGATGACTTATTTATGAAACCTTCAAGCTGTACGTTAACTGTGCGTTGCCAGACGGGGTGTGTATGCTGTGTAGTGTGTGTGTGTGGCTGTTGCCTGGGTTCTTTGTTGGAAGTGAGGGACCTTGGTACTTGCTGAGCTGCCATTGGTGAGTTTATAAGAAGATGAGTCACATGACCTTGTGGATGCTTCCCATTGCCTTGATGGACTGGTTTGCTGTGGAAGTAGACCGGATTGGCTAATAACTCAGGATTCGTAACCTGGTTACTGTACTGTACTGTATGTAGTGCCTCTATTGAAATGTGTGTTGTGAGAGAGAATGTATGCGGGGGAAGCTGGCAGCCCATCCTTGAACCTGCTGCTTGTTTTGAACAGTCAATGATGATTAAAAGATGAATAATGGCATACCATTCACCCATATAGAGAGCGTGGGACAGGACATGGCTGTTTGTCCTGTTGTGCTGCCTGGCTGCAGCCTTGTCTGTTGATAATGAGACCCACAGGGGTTGGTAGTAGGGGTAGGTGTTGTATGTCTGCAGTGCAGCCCCTGTGAAAAGAAGCCCAGGCACCTATACCCTAGCCCTAAACTCAAGCCCAACCCCAGCTCCAGCCGTATACCCCAGGCCCAGCCCTATACCCCAGTCCCAGCCCTATACCCCGACCCAATACTCCAGCCTCAGCCCCATCCCTACATCCTAGCTTCAGCCCTACCTCCAGCCTCAGCTCCAGCTTCCCTTCCATGCCCCATCCCTACATCATGCCCCAGCCTCTCTCCCTACCACAGCCCCAGCCTCATCCTTCAGCCCCCTCCACACCCTCTCTGCCATAGCCCACCTCCATCCTCAGGCCCATCCCTACATCCAGCCCGTCTCTCTCCCCAGCTACCCCCAGCCTCTCTCTTTCCATCCCCATCCCCGAGATGTTATTTTGGGCAGCAGGGATTATTAAACCATCCTCTGACTCACCACTGCTTTTTCATTACCTCCTCACTTTCTATGGAGCTAGACAGCTGCCCCGTGTTCCCTTTGATTTCAAATGCAGCTTGCTCACTGGAATGAAAAATGCATACTTAGCAGAACCAGAAAGAAGTGTGTGTGTGTGTGTGTGTGAGTGAGTGTGTGTGCATGTGTGTGTGTGTGTGTGTGTGTGTGTGTGTGTGTGTGTGTGTGTGTGTGTGTGTGTGTGTGTGTGTGTGTGTGTGTGTGTGTGTGTGTGAGTGAGACGGAAGGAGAGAGAGAATCCGACATAGATTCAGAGAGAATCAAAGAGTGCGAGAGAGAAGATGGTGGGGAGGCAGGGGGTCTGCCTGCATGAAAATACATTTTCTACCATTGGAAGAAAACAATACTGGAGTTACAATGAATATGTGCTGTTATGAATAGCTTGACAAGTCACAATATGCTCTGTACAGAGCCTGGTGTATGGAGATCAACAATGGTTGACAAGTATTCAACATGCAGTAGACTAGGAAGTTAGAACTTGGAAAATAGAACTCAAATGATGTAAGTCATTATAAAAGAGAAGAACTGACCTCAGCACTGAACAAACAGAGGCTTGCTATGTGTACTGCACTGTACTGCATTGTACTGTACTGCATTGTACATACTGCACTGTACTGCATTGTACATACTGCACTGTACTGCATTGTACTGTACTGCATTGTATGCACTGCACTGTACTGCATTGCGCTATACTGCATTGTACATACTGTACTGCACTGTACTGTACTGAATTGTACTGAATTGCAGTGCACTGTACTGAATTGTACTGTACTGCATTGTACTGCACTGTACTGAATTGCACTGCACTGCACTGTACTGCACTGCACAGTAATTATTTCTCTTCAATAGCTGTAGAGAGTAAACCTAAATGTGTTTGCAGTACAGTATATTCAACTGCCATAGGCTGCTATTGGGTTGGGTTGCTGTTGGGTGTTGGCCTGTTTTGGTTTGAAGAATTAGTTGATTCACATGTGGTGAAGTCTGGTCACAGATGAGCAGCAAACACATGTATTTATTCAACTTGCCATGTTTATTGGGTGTGCCTCTGGTGTTGATTACTTTCAGTCAGCCATGAGACTGCTGTGCTTTGCTGTGTGTGTGACTGTGTGTGTGACTGTGCGTGTGACTGTGTGTGTGACCGTGTGCTGCTCCTAGAATACTCCAGTGAACAGACAGACAGTTTGGCAAACAGAAGTGTTTTGTGTCTAGATGCTGTTTTTGAAATTTGAACGATGTACAGACAGTTAGTTAGGTACTTATATGTTCTCTTCGGGGAGAAGCAGTAGCATAGACTAGAGTACCATCTTTATGCTTTTCTCTGTTGGGCTCGGCCTACGTAGCTTGGCAGTGGCGCTAGCTGCTTGACAGGAGACATAGTTGGCAGTGTGATGTCTGTTTAGCTTTAAAGTCAGGAGTATGATATAAACATGGCATTAACACACAGGGCTGCAACAGCCCTGCTACCATGGTCAATTAGAGGTGTGTGGTGTGTGTGTGTTTTTATGGTGTGTGTGTGTGTGTTGTGCAGGCTGTGATGATTGTGGTGTTACGGGACATCTTGTCTGCTCTGTTCCATCTAGAATGTTCTGAACATTGCCAGCTGTCCCACCACTGTGTGTGTGAGAGGACTGTATAGGTTTACAATGTTATTGAATGTCACATTAGAACATTCCATGCCGTCCTGTTGAGAGACAGTCTCAGGTCTCCCTCTGGTTTGCAAATGTTAACACTGCATGTGTGTGTCCCAAATTGCACCCTATTCCCTATATAGTGCACTGCTTTCCCTATGTAGTGCATTGTGGTGTCATTTGGGACACAGACCCAGATGTTGTTGAGGGAGAGACAGACAGTGCAGGCCAGGGGTTTACTGGGGGCTGGGCGTGGGAGATGGGCTGGTTGGCACAACACTCCTTTTTAAAGACCAGCTTATTCAGTAAGAGTACTGCTGTTTCCTCCCTCTGTGTGTCCTCACTCACCCAGTTTAACAGGCCCACAGAGGAGTTACTGGAAATCAGAGTCCCATTGCAGAGTCCCATACTACTGCATCCATCCACTATACTCCCTCACTCCACTACCACAGAAGGGCCCAGCTAAAACAGGTCATTGGAAGAGGCTACGTCATTATGGTGGCGCAGCTTCAGAAAAACTATTTGATCCATTTGGTGATGCGCACTAATAATGGTAGATAGATAGAGATTATCTCTCTCTCTCTCTGTCTCTCATATTTGATGCCCTGAAATCCCTTTGGGGAGTGAGAAAACATGCATACGAGGCGCCCCAAATGGCACCCTGTTCCCTATATAGAGCACAACTTTTGGGCCCTGGTCAAAAGTAGTGTACTGCATAGGGGATAAGGGTGCCATTTGGGACACAGACATAATTTGTTCAGTTTCAGGAGGATCATTGTGGTCAGAGCGCAACTCTGTTGAATGGGATTATAGGTCAGTCTGATCTACAGGGTATGCTGCCTGCCTGCCTGGGTTTCATTGGGTGATAACCGACTCGCAGCCAGTAATCAGCTGAGGAGAGGAGCTAACATCCAGTACTGTAATCCTCTCCTGGAGAGGACGCCATTGCTCGACCTCCAGGCACACACACATACGCGCGCACACACACACCAGGGTATTAAACCAGAACTCTCCGGCCTCCACAGTTCCCATCCCAGCAGCCTTTGCAGCAGCAGGTTGTGCTGTAAGTGGTGCCCATCGCCCCTGTCCGGCAGTGTGGCCAGGACAGTAGCAGTGGGAAGAGAGAGAGGACACAGCTGGCAGACTGGACAGGGAGGATGAAAGGGAGCTGTCTCTCTAAACTAAAGCCACTAATTCTGGATGAATGTCATTTTGGATCATTTGCATGACGGCGTTTTGAGGGGCCACAAGTCTCCGTTTTTGTTGCTGTGAAATTTTACATCTTGGAGTCTTGGATTGTACTGTAGTTAGGCCACTGGGGATTGGCTGGGTGTGTGTTAGCCGTGTAGTAACACCACTAAGGTTTGTCTGGGTGAGTGTTAGACTTGTAGTAACACCAGTAAGGATTGGCTGGCTGGGTGTCAGCCTTGGGGGCCTCCAGACAGGCGGCAGGCGGGCGGCTGACTCAGTCTTGGAACTAGTCGCTGTGACGATGCATGGGCTCTAAATGGACTCTGAGTAGTTTCTCCTTTCTATCTCTTCCCAGACTGGTCGTGTGTCTCTGATTCCTCTTTGTTGAGACATGAACACTCAGCCTGTCTTTTCACTTATCTCATTTTAATAGACTTTTCCCTCCCCCGACCATATGTGGTCGTCATTAGGCGGACCAAATTTTCTGTAAGATGGAGAGCTGTAGCTACGCAGCGCTAGTCATTTGTTTTCATTTGACTTCTCTCCATTATCCGTGAAGTAGAGGTGGCACAATCCCCACGGGGGGCAGGCTGGCGTTTTAGCCGTGATTGCTTTTCACTCTCTTATTTAACATGTTTCAGCACTACCCCAGCCTGATCCTGCTGCTGGTGCATCACACAGGCGGAACCGGAGTGCAGGTGGTGCGTCAGAGTCGGAACCGGAGTGCAAAGACCACGCATAGCCCCTCTCCGTCTTGCTCAGTCTCACTATAGTAGGGAAATAACACAAGGACGTTCCTGAGAAGGACAGAGGGTTGAAAACAAACAGCAAAGCGGCTCGGTCTGAAGCGGAATTGTTTTGGATGTTTTGGAGCTGAAAACTAAAAGTGAGAGACCAAGGCCATGTGTTTGCGTGGAGCAGCGAGGAGGCACTTTGAGATGAACTGCGTCCCTGGATCTGACAGTAGAATACAGTAAGGTTTTTTATCATCTATTGTTGCATATCAGTCCTCAATGCTGTCAGCCTCAACTAGGACTGTTGGACACCTTTTCTTATTGTCTTGCCTACCCAAACTTTACTGTGGAATTTTATTTTCACATAGTCCTTTCTAACACTATGATGGATGTGTAACCAGTGCGGCAGGTAGTTACCAGGGACCTCACGATACGATATTATCATGATACTTAGGTGCCGATACAATATGTATTGCTATTCTCACTATTCTATATGCATTGCGATTCGATACGGTGATTTTATTGCGATTTGAATATCCAAATATATTGCTCTAACTACAATAGAGAGACATAATAAAAACAAGTTTTGATCGGTCATGGAAATAAAAGTGCTGGAAACAAGTTGGTTTACTATTTAAAAAGAAGATGGAGAGCAAGCGAGTACATGCTAATACAGCCAACTAGCGCTAGCTAACACTACCTAGCAAAAAGGTAGTGTTGTACAAGTCGATACTTTTCATTTTGTCCAAAATAATACTGCCAAATGTTTTTCCCCCCATCTCCAGTAACCAGACCAGTAAGCTCCTCTTGGCTGGCCTCAGCATAGAGGTGAGATGCTCTCTAGTACTGTTGATTATTATTATCCCTGCACTAATAGCAGTATGAACATAGAATTATGTCTGCTCTGACATAAAGTAGGGGGTTTAACGATGGGAATTGAGGAAGGGAATTCTGTGTGTGTGTGTGTGTGTGTGTGTGTGTGTGTGTGTGTGTGTGTGTCTCTGTGTCTGTGTGTGCGTGTGCGTGTTGGTGCGTGTCAGTGTATGTATGTATGTATGTATGTATGTATGTATGTATGTGATTGTGAGTGTGAAACCAGCAGTAACCATGAAGGGTACATCAGTCACTGAAAGCTTTCTCATTGACTTTCCCTTATTGCTCTTTCCTGTTGTGGCATTCCTTTGTTTTTTAATGGAATATCAGCATAGCCCCAGGAAACAGTGAAAAAGGCCTTCCTTCTCTAATTCTAATCTAAGAACATCTTATGAATCTTTGGTGAAACTAAACTATAGCGCCCTTGTTATATGTTCATGTTGCAAAGATCAATGCTTTATTGCTATTGTCCACTTCAGGATAGTTTGTGGCATTGTGTAAATGTGAAAAGACATTACAAAAACAAACACAGGACAGAGATAGTGACATACAATATGTTGTTCATGTAAGCAGAGCAGCATGTACAGCACTCCCATCTTTGACATTGTACTCCCAGCTTTGACCTTGCACTCCCATATTTGACCTTGTACTCCCATCTTCGATATGTAAAAAAGGTTCTACACAGTATCTTAAGAATGGTTTCTGGGTCGATCAGGTCAGGAGAACGATGGGAGCTTTAAGCTCTGCGAACAGCACACACACACACCTCCTATCTCCTCTCACTGTAAATAAGTCAGAGGCTGTGTTTTGCAGATGTTCCCAATAATGTATGTTTGATAACCCCGTTTTTATGACAACCTGCATCAAACATTCATGATTTGTCACCACAGAGGGCATCCTGCTGGAGCCCCAGAAAACACTTAATCATCACCACACACCCATACGCACGCACGCACGCACACACACACACACACACACACACACACACACACACACACACACACACACATACACACACACACACACACACACACACACTAACAACACACAACCTATATACCAGTCACATGCATCACCATGTTAAAGAGCACCACATTTAAATCAAATCTAATTTTATTGGTCACATACAGATATTTAGCAGATGTTATTGTGGGTGTAGTGAAATGCTTATGTTCCTAGCTCCAACAGTGCAGTAATATCTAACAATTCACAACAACACACAAATCTAAAAGTAAAATAATGGAATTAAGAAATATATAAATATTAGATTAACTAAAATACAGTAGACTAGAATACTGAATATACATATGAGATGAGTAAAACAGTATGTAAACATTATTCAAGTGACCAGTGTTCCATTATTAAAGTGGCCAGTGATTCCAAGTCTATGTTTATAGGGCAGCAGCCTCTAAGGTGCAGGGTTGTTTAACCAGGTGGAAGCCGGCTAGTGATGGCTATTTAACAGTCTGATGGCAGTTGCCGTACCAGGCGGTGATACAGCCCGACAGGATGATCTCAATTGTGCATCTCTAAAAGGTTGTGAGGGTTTTAGGGGCAAAGCCAAGTTTCTTCAGCCTCCTGAGGTTGAAGAGGCACTGTTGCGCCTTCTTCACCACACTGTCTGTGTGGGTAGATCATTTTAAGATCCTCAGTGATGTGTACGCAAAGGAACTTTCCACCTTCTCCACTGTGGTCCCGTCAATGTGGATGGGGGCGTGCTCCCTCGGCTGTTTCCTGAAGTCCACAATCAGCTCCTTTTAGTTTTTTTGACGTTGAGCAAATTGAAGTGGATCTAGGGTGTCAGGTAAAGTAGAGGTGATATGATCCTTGACTAGCCTCTCAAAGCACTTCATGATGACAGAAGTAAATGCTACAGGACGATAGTCATTTAGTTCATTGACCTTTGCTTTCTTGGGTACAGGAACAATCTTGAAGCAAGTGGGGACAGCAGACTGGGATAGGGAGATTGAATATGTCCGTAAACACTCCAGCCAGGTGGATGCTCTGAGGATGCGGCTCGGGATGCCGTCTGGGCCGGCAGCCGTGCGAGGGGTAGCACGCTTAAATGTCTTACTCACGTCGGCCACGGAGAAGGAGAGCCCACAGTCCTTGGTAGCGGGCCACGTCGGGGGCATTGTGTTATCCTCAAAGCGGGCAAAGTTTAGCTTGTCCGGAAACAAGACGTCGGTGTCCGCGACGTGGCTGCTTTTCCCTTTGTAATTTGTAATTGTCTGTAGTCCCTGCCACATACGTCTTGTGTCTGAGCCATTGAATTGCAGCTCCACTTTGTCTCTGTACTGACGTTTTGCCTGTTTGATTGCCTTACGGAGGGAATAACTACACTGTTTGTATTCGGCCATATTCCCTGTCATGGTTAAATGAGGTGGTTTGTGCTTTCAGTTTTGCATGAATGCTGCCATCTACACACGGTTTCTGGTTTGGGTAGGTTTTAATAGTTGAACTCAGTCACCGTGTTCGTGTATTCATCAATGTTATTGTCAGAGGCTACCTGGAACATATTCCAGTCTGTGTGAAGCATGGATTCCAATTGGTCAGACCAGCGTTGAATAGACCTTAGCACGGGTACTTCCTGTTTGAGTTTCTGCCTATAGGAAGGGAGGAGCAAAATGGAGTCGTGATCAGATTTGCCGAAAGGAGGTAGGGGGAGTGCCTTGTAGGCATTTCAAAAAGTTGAGTAGCAGTGGTCCAATGTTTTTCCAGAGCGAGTACTACAGTCAATGTGTTGGAAGAACTTCGGTAGCGTTTTCCTCAAATTACCTTTGTTAAAATCCCCAGTTACAATAAATGCGGCCTCAGGATATGTGGTTTGCAAAATGTCCAGTGTAGTTCTTTGAGGGCTGTCGTGGTATCGGCTTGAGGGGGAATATACACGGCTGTGACTATAATCGAAGAGAATTCTCTTGGGAGTTATTACGGTCGGCATTTGATTGTGAGGTGTTCTAGGTCAGGTGAACAAAAGGACTTCAGTTTCTGTATGTTATCACAATCACAACATGGGTAGTTAATCATGAAACATACAACCCCGCCTTTCTTCTTCCAGGAGAGTTCTTTATTCCTGTTTGCGTGATGTACTGAGAACCCAGCTGGCTGTATGGACAGGGACTGTATATCCCGAGAGAGCCATTTTTCAGTGAAACAGAGTATGCTACAATCCCTGATGTATCTCTAGAAGGAGATCCCTGCCGTGAGCTGGTCTACTTTATTATCCAGAAACTGAACATTAGCGAGTAATATACTCAGAAGAGGTGAATGGTGTGCACACCTCCTGATTCGGACTAGAAGTTCACTCCGAAAACGTATTTTCCTCCGGCGGTGTTTTGGAGCAGCCTCTGGAATAAGTTCAATTGCCTGGGGGGTACAAAAACTGGCCATAATGCTGGTGAATTTCCACCACTCTGATATCCAGAAGATATTTCCAGCAGAATGTAATAACACAAAAAAGATCTGGACTAATAATGTAAGAAATGACACACAAAAAAACGAAATACTGCAAAGTTGCCAAGGAGCTAGAAGCAGAGCTGCCATATCTGTCAGCGCCATCTTAACATGTTATCCTCTGAACAATCAATCTAATGTTCTACCTAAACCATTCTATCTAGACCATTCTAGAACATCTGTAGACATATGTTAGTACAGAACACACAGCTCCTCCTCACCCTCCATTTGGCAAATCTGACCATAATTCTATCCTCCTGATTCCCTCTTACAAGCAAAAAGTAACGCAGGAAATACCAGTGATTCGCTCAATACGGAAGTGGTCAGATGATGCAGATGCTCAGCTATAGGACTGTTTTGCTAACAGATTGGAATATGTTCCTGGACTCATCGAATGGCACTGAGGAGTATACCACATCAGTCACCGGCTTCATCAATATGTACATTGATGACGTTGTCCCCACAGTGACCGTACGTAAAGTTCAAATAATTGTTTACAGAATTGTTTATTTCACTTATCTATTCACTATATCACAATTCCAGTGGGTCAGACGGTTACATACACTAAGTTGACTGTGCCTTTAAACATCTTGGAAAATTCCAGAAAATGATGTCAAGGCTTTCAAAGCTTCTGATAGGCTAATTGACATCAGTTGAGTCAGTTGGAGGTGTACCTGTGGATGTATTTCAAGGCCTACCTTCAAACTCAGTGCCTCCTTGCTTGACATCATGGGAAAATCAAAAGAAATCAGCCAAGATAATTGTAGACCTCCACACGTCTGGTTCATCCTTGGGAGCAATTTCCAACCGCCTGAAGGTACCACATTCATCTGTACAAACAATAGTACGCAAGTATAAAGAAGAAGCCACTGCTTCAAAACAGCCATCGAGCCAGGCTATGGGGACAGATATCGTACTTTTTGGAGAAATGTCCTCTGGTCTGATGAAACAAAAATAGAACTGTTTGGCCATAATGACCATTGTTATGTTTGGAGGAAAAAGGGGGAGTCTTGCAAGCCGAAGAATACCATCCCAATCGTGAAGCCCGGGGGTGGTAGCATCATGTTGTGGGGGTGCTTTGCCGCAGGAGGGACTGGTGCACTTCACAAAATAGATGGCATCAAGAGGGAGGAAAATTATGTGGATATATTTAAGCAACATCTCAAGACATCTGTCAGGAAGTTAAAGCTTGGTCGCAAATAGGTCTTCCAAATGAACAATGACCCCAAGCATACTTCCAAAGTTGTGGCAACATGGCTTAAGAACAACAAAGTCAAGGTATCACAAAGCCCTGAACTCAATCCTATAGAACAGTTGTGGGCAGAACTGAAAAAGCTTGTGCGAGCAAGGAGGCCTACAAACCTGACTCAGTTACACCAACTCTGTCAGGAGGAATGGGCCAAAATTCACCCAACTTATTGTGGGAAGCTTGTGGAAGGCTACCCGGAACGTTTGACCCAAGTTAAACCATTTAAAGGCAATGCTACCAAATACTAGTTGAATGTACAGTATGTAAACTTCTGACCCACTGGGAATGTGATGAAAGAAATAAAAGCTGAAATAAATCATTCTCTCTACTATTATTCTGGAATTTCACATTCTTAAAATAAAGTGGTGATCCTAACTGACCAAAGACAGACACTTTTTACTAGGATTAAATGTCAGGAATTGTGAAAAACTGAGTTTAAATGTATTTGGCTAAGGTGTATGTAAACTTCCGACTTCAACTGTACATACCCCAACCGGAAGCAACATCTTCACTGAGCTAAAGAGTAGATCTGCCATTTTCAAGGTGCGGGACTCTAACCCGGACGCTCATAAGAAATCCTGCAATGTCCTCAGATGCACCATCAAACAGCCAAAGTGTAAATACAGGACTACGCTCGTCGGATGTGGCAGGGCCCTAAACCCCTAAACCCCAATTTTCATACCGCCCCAACAGATCCACAGACGATGCCATCTCTATTGCATTCAACACTGCCCTGT